>NC_053425.1:53488722-53685565 GCF_007990345.1 Gossypium hirsutum | reverse complement strand
ATGTGTCTGTGTGAGCTTGTAATGAAAAGAAATAAGTGCGACTTGATATATGTGCATGGTACCGAGAACGGGCTAAGTCCCGAGTTTTGCTAAGCGACTACATCGGACTAAATCTGAAGCATTTGCTAGCGACAAATCCGGCTAAGTCCCGAGGCATTATGCAGTGACCATATCCGGGCTAAGACCGAAGGCCTTGTGCGAGTGGTTATATCCGGCTAAACCCCGAAGATGCTTGATTTGGAATGAGCGATCTTGCTGTAAAAAATTAAATAATACGCTCGTAAAATCCAGCGATGGTATGTTTCGTGTGTGCTTTGAATTAGTTGATCCTTACAAATCTGTATTCGCTCAGTCGATAAATGAGCTACCGGCCTTTGGCTAAGTTGATCTTTGTGTATGAACATAAGGGTTGGTAATGTGAAGTAAGTATGATATTGAGAATTTGTGCATATGAAATTATCCGTTTAGCTATATGAATGCTATACTTTGTTGTGCTGGAATCCCTTGCTCAAAACTTACTAAGCATAAATTGCTTACTCCGTTTCTTTGTTTCTCTGTTTTATAGATTTGGCTCGTCAGCTATCGGACTCGGGATTTTGGAAGTCAAAGTCTCCCACACTATCAAGCCCTCTTTTGGTACAATTTTGGTTGAACTTTGAAATGGCATGTATAGGACTACCCTTCTTGTGTTGGTCATGTACCCATGGATTTGTGTAAATTTGGATAGCCATGCGAAAATGGCTTGTATACGTTTTTAGCATAGTACTATAATCGTTTTGTATGTTGATCACTAAGAGGTATGGAAATGTATGGAACGATTAGCCATTGGAATGGTTAATCATGATTATACTTTGTGCTATGTATGCAAAAAAAGGGGCTAATTGAATCATGGAACTATGAAATAGGTAAAGTCCACCTTAAAGGCAGATGCTGACAGTAGCAGCGATGTGGATGTGAAAAATCACTAAAAATAGTAGGAATGGAATTAAATAGTGAATAAATTATGTAAATGAACCCTGATGAATCTACTTTCATATGGAAGAAACGAAACGGTCATATGAGTTGTATGTTAAGAGATATTTAGGTTTTCGTGAAACAGGGCCAGAACAGTTTCTGGATTCCCTGTTCCGACTTGGAAATTCATTATAAATTAACCAGAGATAATTAGGAGTCATTCCATATATTATAGATTCCTATTTGAGTCTAGTTTCTATAGAAACAAACGGCATCAGTATTGAAGCCTGTACAGGGAGATATCCAAGTCGTAATGCGCGAAGGTCAGTGTAGTCGATCCCTGTAACATGGGAGACTTTAACTAATAAACTGTACTAATGGCCCGACCAAAATTATAGAAAAAAATTGTAGATGCATATATGATTCTAGTTTCAGAGAAAAATCACGAAACTGATTTTCGAGTTGTGGAACTCAAGATATGATTTTTAAGGTGACACAGACACAGTTAGCCAGCTGTCTGGAATTTTTAAATGAACTGTGCAAGTAAATGAACTAAGTCGGTCAGCACCTCGTGTTCGACTCCGGCAACGGTCTCGGGCACGGGTGTTACAATTTTATTGGTATCATAGCACGGTTTAGTCGATTCTAGGACTACCGTAATACGTTTGGGTCTAGCTATACATGCCATTTTGTGATTATTTGATTGTGTGGTGATTTCTGACAATTGAAAATGTGTTTATTTATAGTAATGGATCCCGATCCCGACCGAGCGGTAGCT
This sequence comes from Gossypium hirsutum, assembly GCF_007990345.1. Lineage (NCBI taxonomy): Eukaryota > Viridiplantae > Streptophyta > Magnoliopsida > Malvales > Malvaceae > Gossypium > Gossypium hirsutum. Next base: position 53,683,833 of record NC_053425.1, on the reverse strand, counting down.
GATGATCTTGAGAGTGTGGCACCTGCTCCCACACAAGGACAGCACCGGCGGACCTCAACTGATTGCTAGCAATCCGAATGATGAGGCTAGGCAAGCTTTTTATAGCGTGATGAATGATTGGTTCAACCAATACATTCGAACTAATACGGCTGTTCCACAACCTCCATTCCCGACTAATACAACCCCCGCACCTACAATACCTCCGGTAACTGACCAAATAAGGTCAATAAGCCCCCATTGACAGAATCCGAATATGGGCTACTGAATTAAAGCTACGGATAGCGACGATGCCGAGCAGCTGAATTTTGGTTGGACAACACTATCCGGGTACTCGATGAGCTATCTTGTACACCGATGAATGCCTAAAGTGTACGATCTCCTTGCTACGCGATTCTGCCTACTATTGGTGGAGTACTCTGACTTCTGTTGTGCCCGAGAGCTAGTAACTTGGGAGTTTTTCCAAACTGAGTTTCGGAAAAAGTCTATCAGTCAGAGACTTGTTGATAAAAAACGGAAGGAATTTCTTGAGCTTAAGCAAGGTTCTATGTCAGTTACTGATTACGAGCGAAAATTTGTTAGACTTAGTAGATACACTCGGGAATGTGTTTCGTCCAAGGCTATCATGTGTAAACGCTTCGAGGATGGGTTGAATGAAGATATAAAAATGTTCGTTGGCATTCTTGAAATACGAGAGTTCGTAGTACTTGTCGAGCGAGCTTGTAAAGCCGAAGAGCTTAGAAAAGAAAAACAAAAAGTTGATGTGGGAACTGGAAGTTCGTAAAAGATCTCAGGAAAGTCTCTTCAACAGGCATCGAAGAAATTTCGAGATGATGTGGGCCGGTCTAAAGGCACTTCGGGCCTTTTTAGACGAGATCGTGATCGACCCCTGTGGGTACACGAGGCACTTCGGTCGCCAGTGTTGGAAATGAACGTCGAGACAGAACGGAGTGTCAGCATTGTGGTAAATGGCATTCGGGAGCTGTAGGTTCCATGACCGCTCCTGCTATAAGTCTGGATCAGCTGACCACTTTATCAAGGATTGCCCGAGGTTGCCTGAACAAAATGTAAGTCGGAGTGGGAAACCAGGTGCTACTACTGCTCGGGGTAGACCGTCTAGAAACACGGGCAATGCTAGTGGCGGTCAGAGAGGATCTAGAGATGCTACAACCAGATCTGAGGCTCGTGCACCTGCTAGAGCTTATGCTATACGTGCCCGCGAGGATGCTTCTTCGCCTGATGTTATTACCGGTACTTGTACTCTCTTTGATACTAATGTAATTGCTTTGATTGACCCCGGTTCTACTCATTCTTATATATGTGAAACCTTAGCATCCAGTAAGACTTTACCTATTGAGTCTACTGAGTTCATAATTCGGGTGTCAAATCCCTTGGGTCGTTACGTGCTTGTTGCCAAAGTGTGTAAGAAATGTCCCCTAGTAATTCGAGGTTCCTGTTTTCCGGCGGACTTGATGCTTCTGCCGTTTGATGAATTTGATGTTATTCTCGGGTTGGATTGGTTGACCGTGCATGATGCGGTTGTGAATTGCAAAAGCAAGACTATTGATTTGAGGTGCGCAAATAACGAAGTAATCCGAGTTGAGTCTACGGACTTGGATGGGTTGCCAGCTGTAATATCCTCAATGTTGGCTCAGAAATATGTAAGAAAGGGGTATGAAGCATACCTTGCATATATACTTGATAACAAGGAATTAGAAAGAAACTTGAGTCGGTATCAGTAATTTGTGAATACCGAATGTTTTTCCCGAAGAATTACCGGGTTTGCCACCTGTGTGGGAGGTAGAGTTTGGTATTGAGCTTGTACCTGGGACTACGCCGATTTTGATAGCTCCGTATCGTATGGCACCAACTGAGTTAAAAGAGTTGAAAGCTCAGCTGCAAGAATTGACGGATAGAGGTTTCGCTCGACCAAGTTTCTCACCTTGGGGTGCACCAGTATTGTTTGTGAAAAAGAAGGACGGAACCATGAGGTTGTGCATTGACTATCGTCAACTGAATAAAGTGACGATAAAGAATAAATATCCGTTACCGCGTATTGATGATTTGTTTGATCAACTAAAGGGAGCCTCAGTGTTTTCAAAGATAGATTTGAGATCGAGTTATTATCAGTTGCGGATTCGAGATTCGGACGTACCCAAAACTGCTTTCAGAACGAGGTACGGTCACTACGAGTTCTTAGTGATGCCGTTCGGGCTCACTAATGCCTTGCGGTATTTATGGATTTGATGAATCGGATCTTCAGACAGTATTTGGACCGGTTCGTAGTTGTGTTCATTGATGACATCTTGGTCTATTCAAGAGATGAGACCGAACATGCTGAGCACCTGAGATTAGTGTTGCAAATTTGCGGGATAAGCACTTATATGCTAAGTTCAGTAAGTGTGAGTTCTGGTTAAGAGAGGTTAGCTTCTTGGGTCATGTGGTATCCGCATCGGGTATTCGAGTTGACCCGAGCAAAATTTCAGCCATACTTAACTGGAAGCCTCCAAGAAATATTACCGAAGTTCGGAGCTTCTTGGGGCCGCCGGTTATTACCGACGATTTGTAAAAGGTTTCTCGATGATAGCCACACCAATGGCGAAGCTACTTCAAAAGGATGTTAAGTTCGAATGGACGGAGAAATGTCAGAAAAGTTTCGATCAATTGAAAACTTATTTGACTGAAGCTCCAATTTTAGTGCAACCCAAATCAGGCAAAGAATTTGTCATTTATAGTGACGCATCCCTACTTGGGTTGGGTTGCGTATTGATGCAAGAAGGTCGAGTTGTGGCCTATGCGTCGAGACAATTGAAGCCACACGAGAGAAATTATCCGACCCATGATCTCGAACTAGCCGCCATCGTATTTGCTTTGAAAATATGGCGACATTATTTGTTTGGTGAGAAGTGCCATGTATTTTCGGATCACAAAAGTCTCAAATATTTGATGACCCAGCGAGACTTGAATCTGCGACAAAGGCGTTGGCTTGAGTTATTGAAAGATTATGAGCTTGTCATTAATTATCACCCGGGAAAGGCTAATGTGGTTGCGGACGCCTTAAGCCAGAAATCACTGTTTGCTTTGCGAGCGATGAATGTACGCTTGTCTGTTCTACCCGACAATGTGTTAGTAGCTGAATTAAAAGCCAAACCATTATTGATTCATCAAATTCGTGAAGCTCAGAAAGTCGATGATGAATTGGATGCAAAACGGGCTGAGTGTGTTCCGAACAAGGAATCGGAGTTTCAAATTGATGATGATGATTCTTGAGGTTCAGAAGTCGTTTGTGTGTTCCAAGGAATTCGGAACTCATTTCGATGATTCTGAACGAAGTCCATTGTAGCCGAATGTCAATTCACCCGGGGAGTACGAAAATGTACAACGATTTGAAACGTAGGTTTTGGTGGCATGGTATGAAACGAGACATCTCCGACTTTGTTTCGAGATGTTTAATATGTCAACAAGTGAAAGCGGAACATCAAGTGCCTTCAGGATTACTTCAGCCGATCATGATACCTGAGTGGAAATGGGATCGAGTCACAATGGACTTTGTGTCCGGACTGCCATTGTTAGCAAGTAAGAAGGATGCGATTTGGGTTGTTGTTGATAGACTGACTAAGTCGGCTCACTTTATCCCCGTGCGTACGGATTTTTCATTGGATAAATTAGCTGAATTGTACGTTTCTCAGATTGTGAGATTACACGGGGTACTGATTTCTGTTGTGTCGGATAGAGATCCTAGATTCACCTCGCGATTTTGGAAGAAATTGCAAGAAGCTTTGGGTACCAAGCTGCATTTTAGCACCGCTTTCCATCCACAAACCGATGGTCAATCCGAGCGGGTAATTCAGATACTTGAGGATATGTTGAGATGTTGCATCCTTGAGTTTAGTGGTTCATAGGAACGGTATTTACCATTGATTGAATTCGCTTACAACAATAGTTTTCAATCAAGTATTTACCATTGATTGAATTCGCTTACGAGGCTTTGTATGGGCGTAAATGCCGTACACCATTGTTTTGGACCGAGCTCGGTGAAAGTAAAATTTTCAGAGTGGATTTGATTAAAGATGCTGAACAGAAAGTAAAAGTAATCTGTGAAAGTCTAAAGATAGCCTCAGATCGCCAGAAGTCGTACGCGGATCTGAAACGAAAAGACATTGAGTATCAGGTGGGAGATAAGGTGTTTCTTAAAGTTTCACCTTGGAAAAAGATACTCAGATTTGGGCGTAAGGGCAAATTGAGTCCGAGGTTCATCGGGCCATACGAAATATCCAAACGAGTCGGTCCAGTTGCGTATCGATTGATTTTGCCCCTGAACTTGAAAAGATTCACGACGTCTTTCATGTTTCGATGCTTCGACGCTATAGATCTGATCCATCGCACATAATTAGCCCATCAGAGGTTGAAATTCAAGCCGATATGAGTTATGAAGAAGAACCGATGCGTATCCTAGCTCGTAAAGAGAAAGAGTTGCGAAACAAAAGGGTTCCGTTAGTTAAGGTGTTATGGCTCAAACACAGGATCGAGGAAGCTACTTGGGAAACCGAGAGCTCGATGAAAGAACGATACCCAAACCTATTTACCGGTAAGATTTTCGGGGACGAAAATTTCTTAAGTGGGGGAGAGTTGTGACAGCCCTAAAGTGACCCTAGTCGGAAAGCGGTCTCGGGACCGCTAGACCGAGTCACCAAATTACTTGAATGTGATAATTATTGCCTAAAATATGTGAATATAAATGTGTGAAAGTTTTAAGCTTCGATTTAGTTAATTGTATGTGAATTTAGTTGATAGGACTTATGTGAGAAAATTTAGAAATGTGCTAGGCAAATGTAAGTGGCCTAATAGTGCATGTAATCAAAGGGGTGGACTTGCATGTCAATTTCCCCCCATTTAAGTACTAGTGGCCGGCCATGACAAGGGATGATGGGCAAAACATGTCATGAAACATGTTGTGTTAATGGAAAAATAAAATAAGAAGCATGGGCAATAAACTAATAAGAAATGGAAGGAAGAAAACAAAAAAAAAGAATGTGTGTGAGTGTTCCCCCCCATTGCCGTGAGTTGGAGAAAAGAAAAAAAAATTTGTTCATCCTTTTTCATTTCTTTTGGCCGAAAATTCTAAGGAAGAAGGAAGGAGTTCTTGCTTCATGTTTGGTTTGGAAGAGGATTAGGAGGAGGTTTGGCCATACTTGTATCTAGATTAAGGTATGTTTGAGGTTGTGCCATGAGATTCACGCATGTTTTTAGTTGCTAGCTTGAGTTCTAATTAGCCCATGGTTCAAATCTTTGCTATGTCATGGGGATGATATTCGGCCTAGGTGGATTTTGTGTTAATGCCATTGCATGCTAAATATGAAGCTTGTTAATGATACATGTGATGGTGGATTGATGACTCTTGGATTTTCTTTTTAGCATTTTTGAGTGAGACATTAAGTTCTTTGTTTAACCATGACCAAAATTGAAATGGTATGGTGTTGTGATGTATTCGGCCATGGTATATCCATAAGTATGATTTATGCTTATTGCATGGTAGGTAAGATTTGTGTTTTGGATTTATGTTCATTTTTAGTTATAATCAACTTTGAGATTCGGCTCTTGCACATATATATATGTTTGCACATGACGTATTGGTATGACATATACAATATCTCAAGGTATATATTTACATATGATGGTGTTTTGGTTATGGAGTACATGATGGATGCGTATTGAGTTATAATATGTAATGCATTAGTTAGTAAAAGGTATGCCATTTGTGTGTGGTATTGAGTATATAATTGGCCTCAACATAGACATGCATAATCGGCCACATGAATGAGTACATAGGTTGATGTGTTGTTCGGCCATAGGTAAGCATATTGAAGGCTTTATCTTGACTTAGAAAATTCGGCTAAGGAGAGTATTAACTAATGTGTTGAGTTTGATTCATGATTCCGTACATATGTGACTTTAATGTCTAATGAATATATGTGGGCCAAGTACCTTGAGTTCCTCTTTTCGATGCTCAAATGATTAAATCAATTTATTTGTTAAATTAAGCTCAAGAGCAAAGGGGAACCAAATCCGATAAAGGGAAGGAAAAAGTGGTCGAATAGCCGTCGAAATCGTTCGACAACATCCGAGGTAAGTTTTCGAGTAATGGGGCTTAAATTATGATTCGATTAGATTATGTCTTAAGTAAATCAAAATCATGCTCTTGTATGTGGCTATTGAGCCGAAATTGTAAATGTGATAAGTGTCTTGTGTTTGAGCTTTGGTACTGAAAATGAAATATGAATGTGTCATGACTTATTGATATATGTGCATGGTTACTCGAATGATATCCGGGCTAAGTCCCGAAGGCTTTTGTGCTAAGCGACTACATCCAGACTAAGATCCGAAGGCATTTGTGCTAGTGACTAAATCCGGGCTAAGTCCCGAAGGCATTTATGCTAGTGACCATATCCGGGCTAAGACCCGAAGGCCTTGTGCGAGTGGTTATATCCGGCTAAACCCCGAAGATGCTTGATTTGGGAATGAGCGATCTTGCTGTAAAAAAAATTTAAAATAATACGCTCGTAAAATCCCAGCGATGAGGTATGTTTCGTGTGTGCTTTGAATTAGTTGATCCCTTACAAATCTGTATTCGCTCAGTCGATAAATGAGCTACCGGCCTTTGGCTAAGTTGATCTTTTGTGTATGAACATAAGGGTTGGTAATGTGAAGTAAGTATGATATTGAGAATTTGTGCATATGAAATTATCCGTTTAGCTATATGAATTCTATACTTTTGTTGTGCTGGAATCCCTTGCTCAAAACTTACTAAGCATAAATTGCTTACTCTGTTTCTTTGTTTCTCTGTTTTATAGATTTTGGCTCGTCAGCTATCGGACTCGGGATTTTTGGAAGTCGAAGTCTCCCACACTATCAAAGCCCCCTTTTGGTACAATTTTGGTTGAACTTTGAAATGGCATGTATAGGACTACCTTCTTGTTGTTGGTCATGTACCCATGGATTTTGTGTAAATTTGGATAGCCATGCGAAAATGGCTTATATAAGTTTTTAGCATAGTACTATAATCGTTTTGTATGTTGATCACTAAGAGGTATGGAAATGTTTGGAAACGATTAGCCATTGGAATGGTTAATCATGATTATACTTTGTGCTATGTATGCAAAAAAAAGGGGCTAATTGAATCATGGAAACTATGAAATAGGTAAAGTCTACCTTAAAGGCAGATGCTGACAGCAGCAGCGATGTGGATGTGAAAAATCACTAAAATAGTAGGAATGGAATTAAATAGTTAATAAATTATTTAAAAGAACCTTGATTAATCTACTTTCGTGAACAGTTTCTGGATTCCCTTTTTCGACTTTGGAAATTCATTATAAATTAACCAGAGATAATTAGGAGTCATGCCATATATGTATAGATTCCTCTTTGAGTCTAGTTTCTATAGAAACAAACGGCATCAGTATTGAAGCCCTGTACAGGGAGATATCCAAGTCGTAATGCGCGAAGGTCAGTGTAGTCGATCCCTGTAACATGGGAGACTTTAACTAATAAACTGTACTAATTGGCCCGACCAAAAATTATAGAAAAAAAATTGTCGATGCATATATGAGTTTAGTTTCAGAGAAAAATCACGAAACTGATTTTCGAGTTGTGGAACTCAAGATATGATTTTTAAGGTGACAGAGACACACTTAGCCAGCTGTCTGGAAATTTTTAAAATGAACTGTGCAAGTAAATGAACTAAGTCGGTCAGCACCTCGTGTTCGACTCCGGCAACGGTCTCGGGCACGGGGTGTTACAGGCCCACCTGATTCTGTTAATGGGCTAGGCCCAACTATTACTGATATTGAGAATGGGCTAGGCCCAATTGATTCTGATGCGGGCTGAGACCCAAGTGAAATTGTATTGGGCTTAGGCCCACACACATTATTCTGTTACTGTAATGGGCTTCGGCCCAAAATGATTCTGAATTCTATCTATTTACTAACTATTTTAATTTAGGAGGGGATTAGACACTAAGCTTTCATAAACTCACCCTATTTATTAACTGTGCAGGTAATCCCCAACCCTAGGTGATTTGGAGCCGCGAGAGACTCGGAGGTGGCCACATGACTACTGATGCTCTGCTGCAGACTTTTTATTTGAATTTTATGTTTTGGGGTTTTAATTCTGTAATAAGGCCTTTGAGGGATTAAATTTTTAATTGGGCTTTTGATTTCCTTATTTAAAACTGGTAAACACAAATTTTCAAACATTAATAACTATTTTCAAAAACACTTAAAAACAGACGTTTTTATATTTCAAACTTTAGTAGCTTCTGCGATTTGAAATAACTTAAAGTATCAATGCCAGATATTAAGTAAACATTTTTGATGAGATGATTTGCTAACCTCGAGCAAAAGGTTTTAATTTTAGAAATGAACTTTTAATGACAACTAGATTTTTGAATGACGCTTTGATGTGACATGCCAGATTTGGCCATAACGTCTAGGCCCGATTTTGGGTGTTACATAACTGTTGTAGCCGAACACCTTGTTTCCTATCCATTCTTTCCGTTGCTAGTTATTGGGTTAGGCCATTTCTCTTCTCCTTTTTCTCTCCCAACCGATTATTGCTCTTTGGCTAAATATGTTGTTTACTTTTTGACCCATAACTCCTCTTCTTTGCAACTATAGGACAAGCCGAATGCTACATCTTCTTCTTCTCCTTTTCCTCTTGCGATTTTGACCTATTATTTTCAATTGGTGTGGGTAAGTGGTGGTTCTTTTTCTCTTTAGTTTACACTGCTATTTTCATCTAGCATCTTACGATATTGCTATTTCCTGATTAAGGTACAATCATCCTGTTTGCCACTGCTATCTTGTGTAATCGGTTCTTGTGTAGGTAGGCCGATTACTTCTAACAATCGTTCTTACAGTTATGTGGTGGTAAGTTTTGATATTTTGGTTGTAGTATATTTATTTCGCTCATGGTGGAAGTTGATAAAACTAGGATGTAATGCAGATTCTTGTCAAGGTTTTGAAAGTCAATTGCGATCACTGCCTTAAAGGGGGAGTAAACCATACTTGCTCAAACAAGGTAGGTAACATCCTATATTGAGGACTAAGTGCTTGTGAAAGGGTGTCTAACCTTAATGGATTAAAGACTGACATCGGATCGTCTGGAATGTAGGCTGGTGTTCGTGAGGATTGTGCTATTCACATAAACAGGTGTGAAATCATACTGCCTTTATCGTAATTCCGTAAAAGCCGAAAAGTATGACTATTAACGCTACGCGAGAATGCGCTCGATCGTGTGGAAATCTGAACACGTAAAACATTGGTGTTAGATCGTAGAGGCCAACATGAGTGGGTTCATGGGCTTAGGCTATTTTGGGCCACGTTGGGCCGACATGGGCCATGTGGGCCTCACGGGCTCGTGGGTCCCACACAGATAAGCCACATGGACGTGTGGAGATTATTGGGCCAAGTTGTGTACACCACATCGCTAAGGCTATTTCTGGGCTATGTGGGTCATATAAGAGTGTGGGCCCACATGGGCCCGTATAATGAGCTCTAGGGCCATTTTTACTATTTGACTACTAAAGGTTACACGAGTCCGAGACGACTGTGACCTTCTGTGGGGTCAATAAGCGTACCTGGACCCTTAATTGGGTAAAATAATCAAAATAACCCCATAGGGTAAAATGACCGAAATACCTTCATAGGGTAAAATGACCAAAATACCCCCATAAGGTAAAATGATCGAAATACCCCCATAGGGTAAAATGACCTAAATACCCCTAGGATAAAATAACCAAAGTATCCCAATAATGTATAATGACTGTAATTCCCCTGTAGGGGAAAATGACTGTTTTGTCCTTCTGAGGCAAAATGACTATTTTGCCCTTATATGGTATGGTAACTGTTTTGCCCCTCTGTGATGTATGTTTATATTTTAGCATGCTATTTGTAACTATATTGAGTACATGTACGATATTGTGATATGACATGACACGTTGTCATGATGTATTGCATGGGATGAGTTATATATGATTGGAGGAAGTGTACTGTACTGGCAACTCTGTTTGAAATCACTGATGGCTCTAAGCTAATTATATTGGCAGCTCTGCTGCAAAAACTATTAGTGTCGCAACCGGTGCTATTTTGGAGTGTAGGGATGGGTAGGTTGATTATATCCCCACATGGAGTGTAGGGTTGGTACGGAGATGGAGTGTAAAGGCTGGATTGGGTAGGACTTGCATACTATTTACTATTTACTGTTATTATAATGGGCTAATGCCGAATATATATATATAACTACTGCTGTATTGAGGTGGGCTTAGGCCCAGACTGTTTACTATTACTAAAATGGGCTAAGGCCCAGACTGTTACTGTTACTAATATGGGCTTAGGCCTAGAATGTATTCGCTCTCTGTATGTTTGACTATTTGTTATTATAGGATTACACACTGAGTTTTCATAAACTCACCCATCTGTTTAACTGTACAGGTAATCCCCAGTCTTAGATGGATCGGTGCTGCGTGGGACTCGAAGGTGGCCATACAACCGCATGGACTTCCTTCTTAGATTTTAAATTATAAGCAATTAATTTGGGTATTTTGCTGTAATGTGGCCTCTCTAAATTTTATTCCTTAATTTGGACTTTTATTTTTTTCAATTTACAACTACTAGTATTAGGCAAACACAAGTTTTCAAAAGAAACAATGTTTTTACAAAGTAAATGCTAAACTATAGCTATTTTAAAAAGGCTTCCGCTATTGACGAGATTTTGAAATTAATAATGTTTTAAAGTAAAAACTTTTGATGATGATGCAAGTTTTAAAATAACCCTTTTAGATCACACAAAGAGGCTAAATAAAGATTGGGCTTATCAAACAAGATCACACTTTACGAAATACACTTCAATGTGACATCACTGGATTCAGCCATGACGTCCAGGTCAGGTTTGGGGTGTTACACATTTATTATCAATTCTCAATATGTTCATTATGTGTAATATAATAATGTTGTGGTAATTGATAGTATGTGTAATCCATGAGTTTTATGACCTAAGCTGTTTAATATTTCACAAGATTTACTAAGCTATATCCTTACCCCTCTCTCTTTTCCTCTTTCTTATAGCATCGCCAAGCTAGCTTAGGGATCATGGACGTCGAGGTTCAAGTCACACTATCAAAGACTCTTTTGGGGTATATTGGACTTGATACATTTAAGTATGGCATGTACAAGGGACTTAGTATTTTGTTATATGTGTCATTTTTGTTAGCCAAAGTGATGGCTCGTTTTGGTATATTATTCCATTTTGTATATGGCCAAGAAGACTCATGTTGATTATGGGGTTGAAATCCCTAAATATTGATACATGCATGAAATGTGTTATTATTCTTGTGGTGTGTGCCTAATTCGTTGTTAACAATGGATGATGAAATGTGGAATTTATGCTTGATGGATAAAGGGTGTTAATTGGCATGGTCATAATATGAATATAGACAAAAAGATGGACTGAATGAATCTAATAGGTCATGGAGTCCCAATTTTGTATACTTGACATAATTTTATCATGCATAAGTTAAAGTTATGGATGTCTAAGTAGTTCATTTATGCCATGATAATCACTATTGTCACAAGAGTGTGTGTATGGATTGTTGAGGGTGACAATAAGGCTTGGAAAATAGCCTCAAAGTTGTCTATACGAGTCGACACATGGGTGTGTGTCTAGGCCATCTGTGACACATGGTTAGCCCCATGGGTGTGTTGTCCGGCCGTGTGTCCCTTGCACCTAAATTGTTCAAGTCAGTATGCGTGGTAGTAAACACACGGGAAGAGCCATGACCGTGTGTCTCAGCCGTGTAGAGGACACGGCCTTAGGACATAGGCATGTGCCCAGGTCGTGTGAAGTCTGCTTCTTAAATGCAAAAATTAAATTTGCCTCACGGCCTAGCACACGGGCATGTGACTTGGCCGTGTGATCTTAAATTGATGCTGACATCATAAATAGAGAGTTACACGGCATGGGGACACGGGCATGTCAAGGGCACACGGGCATGTCCTTGTGTCCACATGGGCATGTGACCCTATTTAATGAAAATTTTTCCAAAATTCATGGTTTAGCCCCGAACCACCTCTGATGCATGTTTTGGGCTTATAGGCCCGTTACAGGGACGATAAGAATTTATGTAAAAAGTTTTAAATTGGATCGAGATTTATATCCCGATTTTTTATGCTTGCTTATGTTTGAGTCTGGTAATGCCTCGTACCTTACTCTGGTGTCGAATACGGGTAAGGAGTGTTACATACTGAGCATGTGAAATGAATGTGAAAAGTATTGAGATATGATTATGTATCAGATTGTGTGACATATTGCATAGGCATTGAGTTTGGATTTTGTGGTCGACAGAGGAGTTTTATGGAGTACTGGCGGCATATTAAGTTTGTATTATTCTTTAGTCAATGCATTGCACCTAGAGTATCGAGGGGAATGTCAATTTATCGCATTTTTACTGGTAGAATTTTTTGCATATTGTTATTGGGTCTATAATATTTTGGAGTTTGTATGACGGGTTCTGTGGAACTCATGGTGGTAGCGGATGGTATGGGTAGGAACCTTTTTGCATTGCATCATGCTCATGACATATTTGAATGTTATTGATTTACAATATGTGTTGTATTCAATGGTACCGAAATTAATGATTATTACTCAAATGAATGATGTCCCATCTCATACATCATTTGACATCAATTTGATAATGGCTATGTAATGATATGAAATTCCTATGATGGTTCTATTTTCTTTTGTTAATGCTAGTATGGTTCACCATCTTTGATATTTATGTTTGTTTAAATAATTATTCGGCTCACACTAAGCTTTTCATAAGCTCACCCCCCAATAGTGTTTAACTTTTTAGGTAAACCTCAAAATTAGGACCAAACTTGGCATTCGAAGAATCACCTTGGACCTTAGATTATTTTTAATAAGTATTAATCAGTCTCTAATGATTTTGATTTTTAATGACTTCTGGTTTGTGGCTAGGAAACTTTTCTTCTGGGATTTTTGCATGCATAGCTTACTCAAGCATAATAACCGAATAATGCATGATATCAGGCTTAAGTAAAATTTGATATTGTTCCCTATTTTTCGCTATATTACAAAGAAACCATTTTTGAAAAACAAATCAATAAGGCAACTAAATTCTTGAAAAATGGTTTTTCCCCTGCATTAGTTTAACATTGAGTTTTTTTTTAAGAAGAGCTACAGGAAAACGATTTTTCTAAAATAACACTATCAACAATAAAATGAATCCTAAGTATACACAACCTAATGAATGAATGCTTTTGAGCTAACCCAAAGTACAACTACGATTTTCTCTAAAATGAGTTTATTTAAGGTCTTCAAAAGTAACGTAAGTTAGCTTAGCAATTTCGGTGGCTAATGTAGCCTTCTCAATCTAGTCATAATGTCTATGCTAGGTTTGTGAGGTTACATAGAGCTTACATTGTACTCATTAGGAAAATCTATTTGATATGTGTTTTCATTGATCCACTTGATTACTTTGAAAGGCTCATCTCCCGTAGGGTCTAATTTAGTCCTCCTTTTACTTGGAAATCGCTCTTTGATCATATGGATCCAAACCCAATCATCTGGTTCAAGGATAACTTGTTTGTACCCCTAATTAGCTTTTTTGGCATTTGTGTCATTTGTTTTTGCAATCCATTTTGCCTTTTTGTGCATTGATTTCACCAACTCAGTTTTCTTCTCACCATCTAAACTAGAAATATTTTCTATAGGTAATGGCATAAGATCAAGTACAGTTAGTGGATTAAAACCCTAAACAAATTCAAATGGTGAATAGCCAATTGTAGAGTTAATATATCGATTGTATGCAAATTCAACAAATGGTCAACATTCTTCCCAATTCTTAAGGTTCTTACCCATAACAGCTTATAGTAAAGTACTTAAAACTCAATTTACTACCTCAGTTTCGCCATCGGTTTTGGGGTGACATGTAGTGGAATATAATAATTTAGTACCAAGCTTACCCCATAATACCTTCCACAAGTAGCTTAGGAACTTTACGTCTCTTTCAAAGACAATTGTGTAAGGTATTCCATGTAGTCGCACCACCTCTTTAAAGAATAAGTCTGCCACATGTGTAGAATCATTTGTTTTGTGACAAGGAATAAAGTGTGCAATTTTTGAAAACCTATCAACAACAATAAATATACTATCTTTACCCTTTTTAGTTTACAGCAAACCAAGAGTGAAATCCATGGATAAATCTACCTATGGTGAACAAGGAATCGACAAAGGAGTATCGAGTCCATGAGGCATTACCTTAAATTTTGCTTGTTTACAACTAATGCACTTAGAACATACCTTTTCAATATCCTTCTTCATGTGTGACCAATAAAAGTGTTCTTGTAGAATATCTAGTGTTTTGGCAACACCAAAGTGTCCCATTAAGCCTCCGTTATGTGTCTCAGAATTAGTAACTCTCGCATGGAGCCATGTGGTACACATAACTCGTTTAGGCAAATAAGAAACCTATTTACAAGATGAAATTTATTAAACACTATTCCCACAATTAGCAAAGATATGTGCAAAATCGGTATCATTTGTGTACAATATGCTCAAATTCTAGGACTTTAGTATTTAATGTAGTTATCAAATAATATCTACAAGATAAGGCGTGAGTAACTACATTTTCTTTACCTATTTTGTACTTAATTACATATGGGAACGTTTCTATAAATTCTACCCACCAGTCGTGTCTTTTGCTCAACTTACCTTGTCCCTTTAGCCATTTAAGGGACTCATGATCCGTATGTATAACAAACTCATTGGACAACAAGTAATGTTGCCACACTTAGAGAGCTCGCACAAATGCCAATAACTCTTTATCTTAAGTTTAGTAGTTTAATTGCGCCCCATTTAGGTTTTTCACTGAAATATGCTATTGATCTTTTATCTTGCATCAAAATGGCACCAATTCCAATACCTGAAGCATGACATTCAAGTTCAAAGGTATTAGAAAAATCAGGTAATTTAAGAACTAGAGTAGAACATAACTTATCCTTTAAGGCTAGAAAAGCCTTTTCTTGGGCTTTACCCCACTTGAAACCCACTATTTTCTTTTATAACCTCAGTTAATGGGGCGATAATAGTGGAGAAATTATTCACAAAATGTCTATCAAAACTTGCTAAACCATGGAAAGATCTCACCTCGGTAATCGATTTAGGAGTTGGTCACTCCCTTATTACATTTACTTTACCCCCATCGACATGAATACCTTGAGCTCTTATTATAAACCCTAAAAAAATAGTTTATCATAACAAAAAATGCATTTATCAAGGTTGGCAAATAAGTTTTTAGTTCTTAGAATGTCTAAAATAGATTTGTAACACACTTGACTTGTATTCGTCGCTGGATTAGGGTTATGGAGCATTATTTACATTTAATACATTGTCATGGACATTTTATCAAACAATCATTCACATACATATCATCTCTAAATTGAACACTCAAGGCCTTAAAATTACCATAGAAATGATTCGGGACTAAATTGGAAACAGTTGGAAAGTGTAGGAAAAAGTTATTAAAATTTAACTACAGGGTCACACGGTTGCATGCCTCACACAGCTGAGACACATGCCCATGTCTCAGGTTGTGTAACCTTTGAACTAGGGACACACGGCCATGTCCCAGCCTGTGTCCTCACTCGTGTAACTCACTGAGTAGGGTCACACGGCCGTGTCACACGCTCATGTGCCAGGTCGAGTAACTCTTGAAATTGCCCCACACACCCGTGTGCCGAGCTGTGTGCTAGGCCGTGTAACTCATTGACTTGTATGCAAAAGAACCTATAGGGGACTTATAAATAATGTAATAATATTCAATTTAAATGTATAAACACAATAATCGTTCTTGCAAACTTACCTCGATGACTAGGGCATAAAAACAAAATTTAGCTAATCAAAGGCGCTAGCTTTTCCCAGATCTAAATCCATATGTGGTCTATCTTGATCTAAATAGACAATTTCAATCCAATTAATACTTCTATTGTAACACCCCTAACCCGTATTCGTTGCTGGAGTAGGGTTACAAGGTATTACTAATCAATTCAGAACATATAGCATACATTTATCAAACATAAAGCATTTATTCTCATAAATCATTCAACACAATCACATTGTCCCTTATAAGGGCTTACGAAGCCTTAAACATGCTTTAGAATTCGTTTGGGACTAAACTGATACCATATGAAAATTTTGAAAAATTAGAAAAATTTCAACCATACAGGGGTCACATGCCCGTGTGAACAGGTCGTGTGCCTCACACGGCTCAAACACACTCGTGTCTTAGGCCATTTGGGAACAGGGCATACATATTGACTTGGGTCACATGGCCAAACACACGCTCGTGTGCCAGGTTGTGTGCTAGGCCGTGCCAGAACTATAGTGTAACAACTCGATTTTGGGGCTGATCGGAATAATGGTCTTGGGACCACAAATATGAAGTTGGAAAGATTATTTTATTATTATTTTGGAGTCATAGCATGTTTATAATAGTATTTGAAAATTTTGGTGAGCTAATTTTGACGTTTGTGAGCCCAATTGCAAAAAAAAAACTAAATCGCATAAAATGAAAAAGTTCTATTTGATAGTTAAAGGTGTTATTTTATTAGAGAAGCAAAATTGGGGTATTTTAAAGAGCAATTAGACCCCTAGAAATAGAGTGGCTGGCCATAGGAGACATATGTGGTCAAATTTTCAAAATTTGTTGGGTTAAGTGACCAATTTTGACTAAAATAGAAATAAAATAAAGAAGGATGATATCATCCCTTACTCATCTCTTTTCTACACAGAAAATCAGGCATTGAAGGGGGTTTGAGAGCTTAAAATTTTCAGCAACTTGAAGCATAAGTAAATGATTTCCATATCCTTTGTTTATGATTTTTGTATTTTTGAGACCCTTAAAGCATGAGCTTTCAAATATCTTGCAAGATGGTTGAAGGTCTATGGTTTTTCCATGAGTGCATTTAGGGGGTTTTTTTTCAAATTTTATGGAATAATATGAGTCTTAGTTGTGTAATAGACAACTTTTGTAAAAGGTGTTATCATGAAAATACCTAAAGAGACCATTTTGCACAACTTGTAAAATAAGTGATAAATGTGTGAAATAGAGAGAATTTGGGGTTGCTATAAGAGTAAAAAGATTTCAACTAAGTTTAAGATGTGAATAAATTTGATAAAAACCAATTTTCGAGCATAGGGGTAAAATGGTCATTTTGTCGAGGTTTAGGGGCAAAATGGTCATTTTACTGAAGATGTGAATTTTTTAATTGCTTAAACATAGTAATTAAATGAGTGCGTTCTTCTATTATAGATCAAGAAATACCAAATTCGAGCTTAGACCGGGGGAAAGACAAGCAAATTGACTAAATTAACTAGTCGCCACATTTTGTAATTCGAGGTAAGTTGTATATAAATAATACAACTACATTGTTATGTATGTATCGAATTTTATTGAGTTAATATAGCATGAATTGTTTGGTTGTGAAATTGAGAATGTATAAGGACAATTGAGATAGTGGAGATTTCATTGTAACCTTAGAAAGTAAATTGGATATTCATGCCATGATGTTTGGGTCATTTGTTTGTGAGCTAGTGTAAGACATGTCTAGGACATGCATTGGCCACATTATGAGATCCAGTGTAAGACCATGTCTGGGACATGGCATTGGCATTGAGACAAGAGCTAGTGTAAGACATGTCTGGGACATGCATCGACCTCGAGACATAGGACATGTCTGGGACATGCATCGGCTACAAGATGATAGTCAGTGTAAGACCATGTCTGGGAGATGGCATCGACTTGAGATATGAGCCAGTGTAAGACCATGTCTGGGACACGGCATCGGCACCTTACCCACGTCTGAGGCTTAATGAATATCTGGTAGTGTTCCAAATGGTTCAACAGTGAACGTTATGTTCTTAAGCTAATGAGGAAAGTATAACCGTGTTACGAGTGGTACAGGTACCTAATTTGTACGTATGAGATATGAGTTTATTGAACAATATGTGACTAGTATGGATGGTAATGAGTAAGTTATGCCTATGCCTACCTTGGTATCATGAGCATGTAGATAATTGATAAAATGTTGTTGTTGTGTACTTACTTATATGCAACTTACTAAGCTTTTATGCTTACTCCCTTTCCTTTCCATTTCCTTACAGTGCCGCCTAACTAGCTCAAGGATTCTAGAAGTCAGAGATAACGATCACACTATCAACTGAAGCACTCGGTATAGTTGGATTTATATTTTTGAATAAGGCATGTATAGGACTTAGACTTTATTATTTTGTGTCTTTGAGAATTCGCCAAATGTGTTGGCTCGGGATAAAAACCCTTTAATTGGTATTAAGCTTTGAAGGATAGTTAATATTCTTTTTGAGTTTATGAAAGATGCATTCTCACGATTGAATGAATGTCTATTATGGCTGATTTAGTGATAAGAGTTATACTTGTTTCGATATTGGTTGGTATTTGTATGGATCTATATATGTAAGGGTGGCAATGAGGCTTGGTAAATAGCCTTATATTGTCCACACGAGTAGACACATGGGCATGTGTCTAGGCTGTGTGTCGCACACGGTCTGCCCCATGCACGTGTAGTCCGGCCATGTGTCCCCTACACGTAAAAATTTCAAGTCAGTATGCATGGTAATAAACACATGGACAGAGACACGGCCGTGTGTCTCACCCATGTGGAAGACATGGCCCAACACACGGGCGTGTCCCTTGGCAGTGAGACATTTTGAGCATGCTGATGTCAAAAATAGAATGTCCATGTTTTTGCACATGGGCTAGGACACGGGTGTGTCATGGCCGTGTGAGGGACATGGGCCAATGACACGTGCGTCTGTTTGGCTATTTTAAAACCCCTGTAGGTGTGAATTAGAAATCAATTCTACACGAGTGTGGGACACGGGCGTGTCCCAGGGTGTTTAGGTCGTGTGAGCCACACAGGCCATCAGCACGACCTTGTCGAGTTGGTCACACGGGTGTGTTGCCCTTCCACACGGGCGTGTGCCCTGTCTTAAGGACAAAATTTTTATAGCTGGTTTATGGACCCGGCATAGTCTCGAATGGTTTTTAACGGTCAATTCAAGGCTCGTAGGCCCATAATAAGTAGTTTAAGGTCGATATTGAAAAGGTCTTAAGTTTTAACCGAGTCTCAGTGACTTGAGATTGGTTGTACGTATAACACCTTTAACCTGTATCCATTGCCGAATTTGGGGTTACGAAGCATTACCAAAAAAGACACATCTTTCATAAATTTACACATTCTCTTAAGTTACATTTGAGTGCTTGTATACATACGTGCAACATATGATTATTTAAAACTTAAAATAAAATATAAGTCACTTTAATTACACGAGTCATATGTTGAAATTCGACTAACTCCATATTAAACATACGTCACACTTACAAGTCAATGCACATGTCTTAAGACTCAAGTCATAATTATTTAATCAATACATTAATCAAATCATGTACTCAAAACTTAAATAGCATTCAAACACTTATTGAAATAAAACAAAATACCAAATGTCATAAATTGTTTATGCACATTTTAGGCCAGCAATTTAAAGTTACTAAGCTTTGTGACTATAATATAATTTGAACAAACAAGTGCACAAGTAATTGCATTTGTTTTTTTTTATTAAATAAGAGTCATTCAAGCATACATCATATATGCACAAGACATATGCCTATGTTATATTTTGGTTTACAAAGTGTCTTAAGGAACTACTCCAAATTATGCACTTTTAGTTTAACTAATAATGAACGTATCTAAGTACCTTTTCTGAATCCATACATTGCTATAGCACTAGCTAACTATCAAGTTAAATTGTTATAAGCATAACTGAATACATTTTAAAACATATTTTATATCCTATTTTATTTGCATTTGTCGAACCACAAAGTAACCTAAACTAATAAATCC
This sequence comes from Gossypium hirsutum, assembly GCF_007990345.1. Classification (NCBI taxonomy): domain Eukaryota; kingdom Viridiplantae; phylum Streptophyta; class Magnoliopsida; order Malvales; family Malvaceae; genus Gossypium; species Gossypium hirsutum. The sequence goes on along the minus strand of NC_053425.1, from coordinate 53,663,827 downwards.
AAATAATATATCCAACTTGTAACTATTTGGTCAAAACATTATATAGCTATCCTTACCAAAATTAAGCATTTAAAATTCATTCAAATACATGCGTATTTAACTTAATTGTTTCACTTCGATACTGAGCCAAAATTAGTATACCATTTTCCAAGTACTAAACATAGCTTATAGCACATGTACTAACATCGACCTTAACCACCCCGAAGCATAGCTGAGTATTTTATAAATTCCATTCATATAATAACACTAAGCAATTATAGGAACCCCATTTTCTCACATATATGTATTTTTTTACCTATACATAATCTATAACCAAATCAACTATATGCACAACCCGATGATCATCTACTTCAACGTACAATATAGATATCACAAAAACTATCCATCCCAAATTCATAACATAATAATCAAAATGGACTTAAGCCACAACCAAACAAAGTCATATTTAAGTAAGGAAATTTAAGCCATTTTCGCATGGCTCATTTACATAACTTCCAACCTATCCAAAACATATGCTAGCCTATACATGCCATAGTTCTAAAACGCAATTTATAAAATACCGAAGACAGTCGATAGCGTGATAAGCTCCTCTAACGATTACCGAATTCGTAACTTGAATTCAAAATCTATAAAACCGAGTAAATATGGAAACACAGAGTAAGCTATTATAGCTTAATAAGTCATAAGAAAATAAACAACTCAATAAAATTGTCACCTTAATTAAACTAAATCAAACTGTATTATCATAACACATTTATCCCAACACTTATAAGCTCATATTTTAAATACATATTCATATAGATATACATATTCATTTATTAACGTCACCTTGGCTGAATACTCATATAGCCAAATTAACCTATTATCATTTAACTTTCAAAGTCAAATAGTCCTTATAAATTTAGTTCACATACGCACAATTACATAAGCTTACATATCACAAAATAATTTCATGTACATATATTAGATAAATGGCCGATTATTCAATAATCACATATGTACATAATTGAAACTTATTCCATAACATTCACAAGGTCGAATACCCACATGAACAAATTAACCAATGTCATTCAACTTTCAAAGCTAATAAGTCAATATATAACCATTTATACATACGTTCACAAAAATAAGCTTGAGATTCATAATAAAACATGAAGCCCATATACTTTTTATTTATCCGAATAGAATATGCATAATCATATTTACATATATCTAAATATCAAAGGCCAAATGTTCTTACCAATTTCTTGTGAACCGTATTTGTATCACACATAGTTTTAAACAAGTTTCAAGTCACATACTTACCTTGTTTTAAGTAGACAACCAACTAATTCAATTCGTTACAATAAAATCAAATCATGTTTTCAATTTTCATGTACATTTCCACAATCGTAAAATACATTTATCAAGCACATACTATACATCAAATCCACATTTAACAGAATACATATATTTTCGGTCATATACCTATAATCATGAATCAAAATATAATATCACATGCATACACATCAAATATGGTCGAATATACTTCACCAATGTACATATATAATTTGTATCACATATCCAATGAACAATGTACCTTATTTTCAAATAGGAAATCAACTAGTTCATACCTATTCATTAAGATCGTCTTACAAGTTCGATCATAACTTATCTTTTCCTGATGAAACATTCAGAATCGGATAGGACACTCGGATAATCACATATATCGTACAATGCCAACGTTCTAGATGTGGTCTTACATATAACCACAAATCGATGCCACTGTCCTAGACAGGGTCTTACTCGCACACATATATTGGAATCCTATGTCATGACATGTGTATCCTAACTATTCCTGAGGTTCATACCGGACTTTGGAACATTGTAATTCGGTCTAGACGAATTCATAAACATAGCTGTCAAGCTTGCACACATTCGATTAATTTATATATATACTTATTCCATTTCAGCATATATAATTCACATATAATTAAAATATACGTCTATTTGCTTATAAACTTACCTTAGACAATCTAAAACGGAACAGAACAGCTAGTCGACAACTTTCGTTTTCCCTCGATTTAAATTTGATTTCTTTGATTCATGATCTAAACATATTCAAATTAAGCTTATTCAAACATATTTTCATTCAATTTAGTCTAAAAACACATAAATGGGAAATTACTATTTTACCCTGACATTTACACTTTTTACAATTTAGTCCCTATTAAACAAAACACAAAATATGCAAAATTTCAATATACCTATGTTGGGCCAAATTTTACTCATACCTATACAAGTCCATATATTTCATCAATTTCATATTTTAGTCCCTCAAATTTTTATTTTTGCAATTAAGTCCTAATTACTCAAAACCATCAAAAATTCCAATACAAAATATGTTAACCCAACACCTATCTTTCATATTTCACCATCAAACCATAAAAATCACAAGCTTCCATCAATGGCATAACTCAAAATATTCATCAAAATTCAAAATTTAAGCATGGGTTTTGAAGTACTCGAAGCAACGATCTCAAAAACGTAAAAATTATCAAAAACCGACAAAGAATGAACCTTGGATTTGAGCTTGGGAGTTGGCTGAACCTAAGCTTCCCTTATTTCTTTTTCTTTTCTTTTGTTTCAGCATAGGTGAAATAAAACATATGCGCACTCATATTTTACTTTATAATATATTTTATATTATAAAGCTTATAATTTTTAGTTTTCACATATGCCGTTATTGAAATAAATAATAAAATCATATAATATATATCCTCTACCATCCAAACAATAAGCTAATGCACATGATATGGCTTTCACGTTTACGCCTTATAATATATATTATACCATAATATAAAATAATATTTAATTTACACACATATATATATCTTTAATAAAATATTATAAAACCATATGGTATATACTTACCACCGTCCCACTAGTAATCAAACGGCTAATTACAACTTGAATACTTCAATTTAAAAAGCCACTAACAATTCGGCCCTTATACTATAAACCATCAAAATTTCTTTTTATGTGATTAAGTCCTTTAATTTAATCGGACACCAAACGGTAAAATTAAATCACGAAAATTTCACAGATATGAATTCATACATAATAAACACATAAAATAATTTTAAAATATTTTTTTGACTCGGATTTATGGTCCCAAAAATCACCGTTCCGATTAGGGTCTAAATCAGGCTGTTACAGTACGGATGAGCTGAAGTTAGGTAATGCCTTGTACTTCTCCCCAACTTGGGCTACGAGTATAAGGTGTTACATATAGGGTATACTGACTTATGCAACATGGCCAAGTCACACGCCCGTGTGCTAGGCCGTATGCCAATTAGGGAGTATACTGACTTGTATCACATGGCCAGTCATACGCCCGTGTTTGAGATTGTGTGGAGCATACTGACTTCAATTCAATTTCTTCACCAGGGACACACGGCTGTGTAACAGGGCCGTGTGTCACACACGACTTGGACACACGACCGTGTCTCTGCTCGTGTGGAAAAAAAAGACCATTTGGAAGGCCAATTTGCCACCCTTATCCATGCTTACCTAAACAATCAAAATTGTACCATTTAAAGACACATATGCTGCCAAAAGTCATTAACCAATACGCAATTCATACCGTTATAATTTCATCTATTCCAAATATGAAATCACTACCATTTACTTAACCAAATACATGCTAAAACAATATCAATCTATATAGTTCATTTACCATAATTCACACACACATAACTTCCTTATAAATAACCAACACCACCTAAAATCATACCTCATCAAGGCATTTCTCAAGCATTTGTATTCAACAATTCAATTAACCATTAGAGCAACTATAAAACCATAACTAGATTCATACCAAACATACCAAAGTAAGCCATCACTCATGGCTATATATATACAAACCAAAACATATATAATTTACAAGCCAAATTTCATGGCTATAATCAGAACCAAAATACCATATCTAGCCTATACATGCCATATACCAAAATGTATATTCGAAAATTACCAAATTAGAAGTTTGATAGTGTGATGATGTTCTCGACGACTCTCGGATCCGAGCTAGCCTTGATTCACTATAAAACATAGAAAAACAACACAAAATAAGATTCACATCTTAGTAAGCTCGTATGATATAAACTTAACTAATCACAAATACAACATTCATCAATCTAAACATAATATCATGTACTTTATGATTACTAACAAACCTTTCAACTTCTTATTCATAAACTTATATACAAATTTTGTAACTTCTTCGATTTTAAGCTCATAATATACATGTACATACCTATACCAATCCATAACAAGTTCATACATACATGGAATGTCATTGAATACTCAATGCCTCGCACACTAAGTGCCATACTCGATATCTCACGCACTAAGTATTGTACATAGCCAAAGCTATCTCAAATAGCACACTAAGTGCCATATATAGCTAAAGATATGTCGAATTGCACACTAAGTGCCATATATAGCCAAAGCTATGTCGTATGCATACTAAGTGCCACAAATAACTGATTTGTCGTTGAACATATCTGTAGTCCCGTATATATAATTCAAGTAATATCAAAGCACTAAAAGCATAATTACTATAATGCTTAATACATACGAACTTACCTCGAATGCTAAAACAACAAATCGAGTTGATTAGTTGATAACTTTATCTTTTCTCTGATCCAAGTCTGTATTATGCTTTTCTTGATCTTAATCAAGCTGGGAGTGTGCCGAATGCTTTAAAACCTAAGAATGGTTTTCTTCCTCTTAATATTCAGCCAAGAAGATGACAATGAAGATTAAAATTGATTTTGTTTTATTTAACATATTATAATTATGCTAATTACCATTTTAACCTTAATGAAAATCCATTTAAAAGATCCATTAAATGTCCATATATGTCCACTCATACTATTAATGGTCTAATTACAACATAAGGACCTTCACTTTAATAAACCATAACTATTAAACACATTTAACAAGTAGAATGCAACTTTTGTATTTTATGTGATTTAGTCCTTTTTATCAAATTAACCAACCAATTGATAAAATTAACTCACAAATTTTTCACACATATCAAATAACATGCTGTAAATACAAAAAATAATATTAAAATAATTTTTGAACATTGAATTTGTGGTTCCGAAACTACTGTTCCAATTTGGCTAAAACCAGTCTATTGTATTTTTCTCATATTTGTGCAAAATTACAATTTTTCTCATAACATTTTAACTTTTCGCAATTTAGTCTTTAAGCTAATAAATTGAAATCTAAACATTTTAATTCTCCTTTCAAGCTAGCAAACTTCTCTAGGGACTTAAACCAATCCATACAAACCATCATTTCATTAATTTTCCATGAACTTTTACTATTTTTACAAACAAGTCACTAAATGCAATTTTCATCAAAATTTACTTTACAAAACTTGTTTAATTACCAACACGACTCATAATGTATCATTAAACATCAAGAAACATACAAAAGCATGCATGTCATAATCCTCAATCTTTAACTATTTTACAAATTGATCCTAGGGCTAGCTAGATTAAGCTAAAATAACTTTAAAAACATAAAATCATTAAAAACTAGCTCAAAATCACTTATATGCAAGAAATTGAAGTTGACGAACAAAGGAACCCTAACTGTGTCTTTTCTTCCTTCTAATTTTAGTGGAAACAAGGCTTGAAGAAGATGAATGAAATTTAGTTTTATTTAATTTTATTTAATTTAACCTTTAATTACCCATTTACGTTTTTACCCTTTAAAAACATTCAAAATTTCAATAAAACCTTGCCATGAATATCCACTAACTATAGAAGTGGTCTAATTACCATCTAAGTCCCTTCACTTTAAATTTTCATAAATATTTGACACCTTTAGCTAATAGAACTCTACTTTTGTACTTTTTACAATTTAGCCCTTTTCACTTAATCATGCAAACATCAAAATTTCTTAACAAAATTTTAATACGACCATACTAACATCCCATAGACATTAAAATAATAACAAAATAAAAATATACTCATCAAATTTGTGGTCCTTAAACCACTATTCCGATTTCACAAAAAATGGGTTGTTACAACTCTCCTCCCCTAAATAAATTTTTGTCCCCAAAAATCTTACTAGAAAATAAGTTAGGGTATTGCACTTTCATTGCGTTTTATCTTTCCTAGGTAGCCTTTTCTATTTTGTGACATTTCCAGAGAACTTTAACTAAAGCTATGCTTTTATTTCTCAATTCTTTAATTTCCCAAGCTAAAATTCTGATCGATTTTTCATTGTATGTCATATCAGACTAAATCTCAACATCAATTGGGGATATTACGTGTGAAGGATCTGATCGGTACCATCTCAACATTGACAAATGAAATGCATTTTGAATCTTTTCTCACTCTAACAGCAAAGCCAATCGGTAAACTACTGGCCCAATCCTCTCAATGATCTTGCACGGCATGATAAACCGCTGACTAAGCTTTCCTTTCTGGCCAAATCGAAGAACTTTCTTCCAAAGTGATACTTTCAAAAATACCCTATCTCTAAATTGAAATTAAATATCTTTTCTTTTCAAATTTGCATAAGACTTTTGTTGATCCAAAGCTGCTTTCAAACTGTTACATATCTGTAACAGCCCGTCTTTAGTCAAATCAAAATAGTGGTTTTAGGACCACAAATCTGAGGTCAAAATAATTATTTTATTATTATTTTTAATGTTTACAGCATGATAGTATGATTTTATGAAAGTTTCATTAAGAAATTTTATTGTTTAAGTGTTTAATTTGATAAAAAGGACTAAATCGTGAAAAGTATAAAACTTGAGTTCTAATAGATAAAGGTATCTAATAGCTATAGAACTTTAAATTAGACCATTAGTGTGTTAGTGGATATTTATGGGATTGGTTTACTTCAAATTTTAATATGTTATAAGGTTATATAAGTAAATTAGTAATTTAATTAAAATAAAACAAAATCATAATTTTGTGTCCATCTTCTTCCTTAACCAATTTTAACATGAGATGAAGCCATGGATAGGGCTTGACATTCGGTCATGCTATCATTTCCCATTTAGGTATGGTTTTTGTCCCATTTTTAATGATTTTTATATTTTTGAGATCATTGTAGCTTAATCTAACTAGCCTAGGGACTATTTTGCAAAATTGTTGAAGGTTTAGGGTTTTTTCGTTGATGAATGTATGTGTATTTTGATGTTAGGTGATATAAAATGCATGCTTGTGGTTATATAAATAACATTTGTAAAGTGATTTTTTACAAAATTGCCATTTAGGGATTTAATTGAGAAATGTTGAAATTTTGTGGTTAAATTGTAAAATAAATGAAAAATATGGGCTGTTATGGTAATAAAAGAAGTTCGGCTAGCATGGGTAGGGACCAAATTGCATGAATTTGTATTTTTATGAGATAAGAACTAAATTGTAAAAATGTTGAAATATTAGGGGCAAAAGTGTAATGTTGCCTTAATGTGTATTTTGGACTAAAATGAATAGAATGATATTTAAATAAGTTAATTTTGATTACATTTAGATCAAGAAAAGAAAAATTCAGATTTAGATAGGGGAAAAACAAGGTTTTGGACTAGTCGATCTGTTCCATCGTTCTAGTAATTGAGGTAAGTTCGTATGATAATAAGCATTATTATAATTGTGTTTTAAATGCTTTAATATTGATTAAGTTGTGTATATGACCTTGCGAAAAGTTCAACGATGAGTCAGAAAATTAGAAATCCCGGTTGAACCTTAGGAATAGATTAGGATATAAATGTCATTAGGAGTTACGTGATTTGGGTGCTGGTCAGTACGTCCTACCAGTGGCTGAGTTATCCAACATGTGTTGCGGATTCTTGTCAACATGTGTGAGCAACACCGTGTAGCTTTTTCATGATCGTCAACTTGTGTGAGCAGACCTGTTGATAGCTCATGAGTGAGTATTACATGTGATATGAGATTGAAATAGCATCGGCTATGTATTGGCACTCAGGGTGTGAGATTCCCAAGTATCCAATAGTATTTTGAATGGTTCAACAGGTATATCGAAGATATGAAATGGTGGGAAATAGATTTTTATAAGTACAGGTATGTACGGGATCTATATAAGCATTGAATCAATGGAAATTGTGAGTTCATGGTTAATTGTGTGTTTGAATATATATTACAATTGTGATTAAATGTTTTGTAGTATGTTATGTTCATTTTCTTGAATGGTAATTGAATGGTGAGCTTTGGTTATTATTCCATACGAGCTTACTCAGCTTTGTAGCTTACATTGTTTATTTTTCCATGTTTTATAGTGAAATCAAAGCTAGCTCAGATTCGGGAATCGTAGGAGACCTCATCACACTATCAAGCTATCACTTTGGTATTTTTGAATCTATTTATTTTGGTTATATGGCATGTATAGGAGCTTTTGTCATTTTGGTATATGCTAGTAGGGGATTTAGCCATTTGAGTTGGCTTGTAAATGTTAAGTGGTTGGTTATGTGTATATATAGCCAAGTGATTTGTGAATGGCCTTTGTTATACATATGGTAATTGCTAGGTAAATGCTTGTGGTGAATGGTTATTTGTGAATTGATAAATTGAGTATCAAATAGTTGATATTTAGAGATTTGGTATATATGAAATTTTAGGTAAGAAAGTGCATATGTGAAGTATTTAGTTAAATAATTGTGAATGTGAATTTTGGGTATGAGATAGAGTAGCCTAATGTGGTACTTGTGTGCCTTGTTGTTTTTTAGTATGAATTAAGCTAGGTATGATTGGTTTGAATGCCTATTTGTGCCTTGTGTTGTGCCACTTGGTTTGGTGTAGGTGTGTGATAATTGGGTGAGCAAAATGGCTTAGTAAATAGCCTTTTTTTGTCCACACCGGCAGAGACACGGGTGTGTGTCTTAGCCATGTATGACACACAATCAAGAGACACAACCATCTGTCCCCTTGTGGTTAATTAGAAATCGAATCAGTATGCTCCACACGGCTTAGCACACGGGTGTGTGACTTGGCCGTGTGGCATAAGTCAGTATACCCTATAGATTTGGCACAGCCATTTCGAAGGGTACACGGGCTTGTCTCATGGGCGTGTGGTTGGCTGTGTGACCCAAAGAGGGAGTTACACGGGATCAGACACGGGTTGGGACACGGCCATGTGATCCGATTTCGAATGTCCACATGGTTGAACCACACTGCCGTGTGTCCCCTATATTTTACAAAAGTTTTCTAAGTTTTCTAAAAATTTCCTAAGTTATCAGTTTAGTCTCGAATCACTCCTAATGCATGTTTTGGGCCACGTAGGCTCGTATTAGAGACATTGTGAATGATGTTGAATGATTATTACATGAAATTTGAAAATGTGTGTGAAATGTATGTTTAATTGTGTATATGTCTGGTAATGCTCCATAACCTTATTCTAGGACTAACGTAGCGTATTTGATAGTCTAGCTATACATGCCATATATAACCTGTGATAGTGTGATATCTCCTGACAGTTTAAAATATGTTTTCATATAGTAAATGGATCCCAATCGAGCTGTAGCTGATGATTTTGAGAGTAATGCGCCAGCCTCCCTTCAAGGACTAGAGCAATCTGAATCGAGACCTGTATCGGGTAGTCAAAGAGGAGAGGCCAAGGAAATCTTCTTCCAGATGATGAATGAGTGGTTTACGAGTCTATTCGAACAAATTCAGCTGTTCAGCAACCTCTACCCCCACCTAATCCCCAACCGATTTCCATAGCTCCTTAAGGTTTGGAATCTCTACGATTGAATAAGCCGCCTGTTGATAAAATTTGAAAATACGGGGCTACAGAATTCAGAGGTACTGTTGATGACGACCCTGAGAAAGATAAGTTTTGGCTTCAGAATACTATCAGCGTATTTGATGAACTATCCTGCACACAAATTGAATGTGTAAAATGCACTGTATCACTTCTGAGAGACACAGCGTATCAGTGGTGGAATACTTTAGTATATATGGTAATGAGAGAACGGGTCACCTGGGAATTCTTTCAAGCCAAATTCAAAAAGAAATACATCTCTCAACAGTTTATTGATCAAAAGTGAAAAGAGTTTCTAGAGCTAAAATAAGGCCGAATGTCTGTAACCGAGTACGAGAGAGAGTTTGTAAGACTCAGTAAACATGCTTGAGAATATGTTCCACCGAAGCAATTATGTGTAAACGATTTGAAGATGTGTTGAACGAAGATATCAGATTGCTAGTCAGGATTCTAGAGTTGAAAGAATTTATGGTGCTAGTTGACTGAGCTTGTAAAGCCGAAGAACTTGGCAAAGAAAAAAGAAATGCTGATTTCGAACCTAGGGATTCGAAAAAGGGATCGATTAGTAAACCACATCAATATTCATCAAAGAAATCATAAGATTCATATACTCATCTGAATGCTTTAGTAGGGTATCCAAATAGAGCTCGTGGAAAGCAATACTCAAGTCCTAAAGCTCAAACTACATCAGTATCGAGTGTTAGCAGTGTGAGACACAATAAACCCAAATGTCAACTGTGTGGGCGAAGACATTTTGGAGACTGGTAGATGAATAATAAAGCTTGTTTCAAATGTGGTTCCTTAGATCACTTTATTTGATATTGTCCTAAATTAACCAAGAACGATAAATTTCAGAATGCAAGATCGAACAACACAGCTGCTAGAGGGAGAACACCTAGAAATATGAGAAATGTAACTAGTAGCAAAAGTACGACAAAAGATTCAGCTTTGAGGTCTGAGGCTCGAGTGCTAGCCAGAGCTTACACTATTTGCCCTCACGAAGACGCATCGTCACCAGATGTTATCACAGGTACATTTTCTCTCTATGACCCTAATTAATTGCCTTGATTGATCCTGGATCAACTTATTCATATATCTATATGAATTTTGTAACAGCCCGTTTTTGGTCAAATCAAAACAGTGGTTTTGGGACCACAAATCTGAAGTTGAAATAATTATTTTATTATTATTTTAAGGTCTACAGCATGATAGTATGTTTGTGTGAAATTTTCGTTAAGAAATTCTATCATTTGAATGCTTAATTTAATAAAAAGGACTAAATTACGTAAAGTGTAAAACTTGAGTTCTATTAGCTAAAGGCTTCTAATAGCTATAGAACATTAAAGTAGATGTCCTTAAATGGTAATTAGACCATTCTTATATTTAATGGACAAAGATGGACATAAAATGGATGACAGTAAATGGTTTTACAATAAGGTTATTTTTATAAATTGTAAATAAATGTTAATAAATTAATTAAACAACAAATGATCATCATATTTTATGTCCGAAAATCAAGAAGAAAAAGCCATGGTCAGGGCTTGATATTCGGCCAAAGCTTTATTGTCCATTTAGGTACATTTTTTGTTCAGTTTTTAATGATTTCTATGTTTTTGAGATCATTGTTGCTTAATATAGCTAGCCCATGGACTATTTTGGAAAATTGTTAAAGATTTAGGATGTTTCCATTGATGAATAAGCATGTATCTTAATGATTGATGATAGATTATGAATGTATTGATGATAGATTATGAATGTGAAATGATTTTTAGTGAAAATGCAAATTAGGGATTAAATTGTGAAATGTGGAAACTTTGTGGGTTAATTGTGAAATAAATGAAAAATATGGGCTGATATGTGTATTCAAAAAATTCAGCTAGCATGGGTTGGTATCAAATTGCGTTAATTTGTGTTTTTAAGAAATAAGGACTATATTGTAAAAGTTGTGAAATACTTGGGGCAAAAGTGTAAATGTGCTTTAAAAGAGTGTTTTTTTAAATTGAATAGAAAGATTATTAAATAAGTTAATTTGACATTATATAGATTCAGAAAAGTGAAATTCAGACCAATATCGGGGGGAAAATATAGTACTAGACTAATCGACCTATTTCATTGTTTTTGTGAACTGAGGTAAGTTTGTATGATTAATAAGCTTAATGTTACATGTGTTTATATGCTTAAATATTATTATTGTGATATTATGACATTACGGAGCCTATCGACAAAGCATTGACACAGTGAGAATCCTGGTTGAACCTTAGGAATAGATAGGATGCTAGTGAGATGTCATTAGGGTTTATTGTGATTATGTGATTCGGGTGCTAGTCCTGTACATTCTACCAGTGGCTGAGTATACCGGGATGTGTTGCGGTTACTTGACACCTTGTGTGAGTAGCACCGTGTAGCTACGTCTTGACCGACAGCTTGTGTAAGCAGACCCATTGATAGCTCGAGAGTGAGAAAATATGTAATATGAGATTGAGATAGCTTTGGCTATGTATGTGGCACTTCGGTGCAAGATTCTCGAGTACCCAATATTATTCCAAATGGTTCAATGAGAAAAGATGATGGTACGGGAATGTAAGAAATGATACGGATCATTTCATGTACTCGTGAAAAGTTTGGCAAGTAAGTGATATTTGACAAGTTCATATGAAAAGTAAGTGAAAATTGATGAATTTATACATGATACATAGAGTTATGGAAATGTCAAAATTGTTGAATTGAATGTATTACTTATATTTACTGAAGTTCTTTAAATTGTAAATGATTTAGCAATAATACTTATTAATCATATGGACTTACTAAGCTATAAAGCTTACTCTATTTATTTTACTGTGTTTTACAGTGATTTCAAAGCTAGCTCGGATTCGAGGATCATCAGAGACTTCATCACACTATTAAGCTATCGTTTCGGTACTTTCGAATCTATGTTATTGGAATATATGGCATATATAAAAAGTTTGATCATTTTGGTATATGTGTTGATAATTTTTTTGGTCATTTGAAATGGCATGTAAATGTTAAATGCTTCTAGTTTTGTATATAGCCATGAGAGTTGGCTTAAATTGGTTGGCTTGGTTGTCTATACATAAGTGCTTATGGCTTTGGTTGTGTGTTTAATGATGGATTTATGTTTGTTGATGTTGGTATTAAGGGGTACTAAATGGTTGAAAATTAAATTTGGTATGCTTGTGAAATTAGGCCAAATGATGCAAAATTTGAAAGTGTTCATATTGATGAATTGAGTGGCATGTTATGATATTGATGTGTTGGATGAAATATGCTTGAATGAAGTTAATAGAATGCCTATTTTTATGCCATGAATTGTGCAATTTGGTTTGGGGTAGGTTTGTTCAATTTGGGTGGCAAAATGGCTTGGTAAAGGTGAGGGTCAAGGTTGTTGAGCCATCGGGTTCGTTCGTATGAACTTGGTAAACCACTCACTCATCATTTGGATGAAAGCTTCCTTAGCTTCTCTTCCTCGGCCCTCAAATACGAGCCTTGTACCACTCGATGCTGCTTCGTGAATGGAGGCTTGTGCATTACTTTTGACTTCATCAGAATTGACTCGATTGGATGTCATTACTATATGAAAACATTTTCAAATGAGTTAGGAGTTATCACACTATCACATGTTATATAATGACATGTATTTCTAAACTCACACACGCTACGTTTAGTCTAAGAATCGAATAAACCGTAGCTATGATACCACTAAATGTAACACCCCCTAACCAATATCTGTCGCCGAAATAGAGTTACGAAAAATTACCAAAAAATTTAAAACTTAAAACATTCATTTCTAGAAATTTCATAAATCATGTTAAAATCCATTCAAATACATGCATATTGTCCCTTATACAAGCCCTTGAGGCCTTAATAATACTTTAGAAACAGATTGGGACTAAATCGAAAATGTATAAATTTTTTGGGAAAAAGTTTGAATTTTTCAAACTACAGGGGTCACAAAGCCGTGTGACTAAGACATCTGACTCAAACGGTTGAGACACATGCCCATGTCTCAGGCCGTGTGAACCTTCAAAGTAGGGACACACGTCCGTGTCCCAGCCAATGTCCATGCTTGTGTAACTCTCTGGCTTGGGTCACACGGCTAAGCCACACGCCCTTGTGCCAGACCATGTAACTCTCCAAATGGCCTCACATGCCCGTGTGCCGGGCTGTGTGCTAGGTTGCCTAACAGCCTGACTTTCAACCCTTTGAAACCTACAAGGGACACACTTATCGACTTTCAAGGCAGTTAGGAGGATTACTTACCGTTGGCAGAGTTTGCATACAGCAACAGTTATCAGGCAAGTATTCGAATGGCTCCTTATGAGGCACTGTATGGGCGAAGATGTAGTACACCTAGTTGTTGGACCAAGTTGGGTGAACGACAGATTCTTGGACTTGAGTTGGTGGCAGATACTGAGGATAAGGTCAAGTTGATTAGAGACCGGTTGAAGGAAGCATCTAATAGAAAGAAGTCATATGCAGATTTGAAGCGCAAGGAAATTGAGTACTCTGAGGGTGATATGGTCTTCTTGAAGGTTTCATCTTGGAAGAATATATTAAGGTTTGGGAGGAAAGGCAAGTGAAGTTCGCAGTTCATTCGGCCTTATCGGATTCTTAAGTGAGTGGGTCCAGTGGCTTATCAGTTGGAGCTACCTCTAGAATTGGATAGGATTCTTGATGTCTTTCACGTCTCCATGTTAAGGCGGCATCGTTCTGACCCTACTCATGTTGTGTTGGTTGCAGAGATCGAGGTCCAAACAGACTTGACTTTTGAAGAAGAGCCTCTGCAGATTTTGGATCGAGATGTTAAGATTTTGAGGAGGAAATCAGTTCCGGTAGTAAAGATGCTGTGGCGTAATCATGGCAGAGAGCAAGCTACTTGGGAGCCAGAAGTGGCGATGCGTCAACAATATCCTCATCTGTTTGATTCAGGTAAAATTTCGAGGACGAAATTTCTTTAAGGACGGTAGAGTTGTAATGCCCCAATTTTTGGGTTTTCTGTGTTTTTGTGATTTTTAAAATTTGTGAGTGTTCTGGTTGGTTAAAATATATATTTTAGTAGGTTAGTGGGCTTTTGGAAGGCCCAAACTTAAGTTAACTCCGTGGTAGTCTTCGAAATTTTAATTTTATGAATAGGTGATGCAATTGGCGTTTGGACTTTTAAGAGTAAAGGGGTAAAAGATGACACAAAAAGGAGTGTGGTGTAGTGGCAAGGTCGCACCACTTAGGGGACAAGGAAGTGACGCCATAGAGGAAGCAAGGGGTCCAAGGCTCAAGTCGTGGCTCTTGCAATATATTTTGGTTTTTCTTTTCAATAAATCTAGAAGAAAGTAGCTGCGCTTTAAAGTTTAATGTGTTGGGTTTATGACACAAATGAGTTGATGGCCTAGTGGTGGTGGCGTGAGTTGGCATATGAGAGGACTTTGGTTTGAATCCTTTGGCACTCAAAGGTTGATTATTTTGCTATGTTCGGACGGCAAGAGTTAGTGTTGGTTTTAAACTCTGGTGATGGAGGGATCCCACGTCGGGAAGCCAACATAAGAGTAGATGGAGAGCTGGCTTTAAATAGAGCAAACCATGAGGAGAGTAGGCATACCCTTCTTGGCTGATCCCTTTCGCTTTGTGACGTGCTCGTTTGGCTTGGGCGTCAGCTAAGAGTGTTTAGAGCGCGGATTAACTGCAGTCTCCTAACAGGTGTGCATTTCTCATTACTCTAGTAGTAGGACAGTTATTTCGCGCCGCGATGGGCTGAAATGGGCCTTGTGCTCCCAATGGGTCCATAGGCCCAAGTGGATAAGCTGTAGAATTACTAAAATACCCCTGTAGGGTAGGACTACCGATTTACCCCTAGAGGGTAAAATGACTATTTTGCCCCTTGTGCGTAAATGACTAACTTGTGTGATAATTGGGTTAGTTGACGTGGATTTATGTTAGTTATCGTTAATTCGTAAGTCTAATGTGTTAGTGATCGATTGTAGGATTACCGCGTGGGAGATATCGTCATCAATCGTCATCAACCAGGTGTGTAAATGACACCCTCCCTTAGACTGAATCGGTAAAAGCTGAAATACAGAAACGTTGGTATTTTGTGAACTCGCAAGCGTGCGAGCGCTCGTGAGACAGTTGTTAATGAGTATGGTGCATTTGGATGATTAGAGTGCAGAGTGTGCATTTTCGTGCACAACGGTATTTTTGGGCTTAAAGAATATTTTCATGCACAATGGCATTTGGATGATTAGAGTGCAGAGTTGTGCAAGTGAATAACACAAAAGTATGTCTGCTTTAGTGGTTAAGGGACCTGAGAAGTATTGTAGAAGTCCTAGATTCAAACTTGATTTGGTTGCAGGTGAATAAAACCTTGGATATAAGTAAGTGGGCTTAAAGAATATTGTTGGTGGAATCGTGACACAAGATGAGTTGGTGATCCAGTGGTTGTGGCGTCATTATGGTGGCAAGAGATCTTGAGTTTGAAACGCATGGAATGCATGTAACGCCCCAATTTTTGGGTTTTCTGTGTTTCTGTTATTTTTAAATTTGTGTGTGTTCTGGTTGGTTAAAATATATATTTTAGTAGGTTAGTGGGCCTTTGGAAGGCCCAAACTTAAGTTAAGTCCCAGGTAGTGTTCAGAATTTTAATTTTATGAACAGGTGATGCAATTGGCATTTGGGCTTTTAATAGTAAAGGGGTAAAAGATGACACAAAAAGGAGTGTGGTGTAGTGGCAAGGTGGCGCCACTTAGGGGACAAGGAAGTGACGCCATAGAGGAAGCAAGGGGTCCAAGGTTCAAGTCTTGGCTCTTGCAATATATTTTGGTTTTTCTTTTCAATAAATCTGGAAGCAAGTAGGTGCGCTTTAAAGTTTAATATGTTGGGTTTATGACAGAAATGAGTTGATGGCCTAGTGGTGCTGGCGTGAATTAGCATGTGAGAGGACTTTGGTTCGAATCCCTTGGCACGCAAAGGTTGATTATTTTGCTATGTTGGGACGGCAAGAGTTAGTGTTGGTTTTAAACTCTGGTGATTAAGGGATCCCACGTTGGGAAGCTAACATAAGAGTAGATGGAGAGCTGGCTTTAAATAGAGCAAACCATGAGGAGAATAGGCATAAGCTTCTTGGCTGATCCCTTTCGCTTTGTGATGTGCTCGTTTGGGTTGGGCATTAGCTAAGAGTGTTTGGAGTGCGGATTAACTGCAGTCTCCTAACAGGTGTGTATTTCTCATTACTCTAGCAAGAGGACAGCTATTTCGGGCTGCGATGGGCTGAAATGGGCCATGTGGTCGCAATGGGTCCATATGCCCAAGTGCATAAGTTGTACAATAACTAAAATACCCTTGTAGGGTAGGACTATCGATTTACCCCTGGAGGGTAAAATGACTATTTTGCCCCTCGTGCGTAAATGACTAACTTGTGTGATGATTGGGTTAGTTGACGTGGATTTATGTTAGTTATCGTTAATTCGTAAGTCTAATGTGTTAGTGATCGATTGTAGGATTATCGCATGGGAGATATCGTCATCAATCGTCATCAACCAGGTGTGTAAACGACAACTTCCCTTAGACTGAATCGGTAAAAGCTGAAATACCGAAACGTTGGTATTTTGTGAACTTGTGAGCATGCGAGCGCTCGTGAGATAGTTGTTAATGAGTATGGTGCATTTGGATGATTAGAGTGCAGGGTGTGCATTTTCATGCACAACGATATTTTTGGGCTTAATGGGCCGAAAATGGGACAATGGGCCAACGAGCCCACTTTGGTAAAAAGACGAGGTAAGTACTTCTGATTACTTGGTAAATGTTAGAATGAGCATGAAACCTTAGCAATAGGTAATAATTACTGAAATACCCTTATGCATGCAAAATTACGATTTTACCCCTAGGGTTATTTTTTTTTCTGAAGAGCATGATGTTCTGTTTCTGTATACGTATGCCATGACATATTATTTCTGTTGCATGGGACATAGGTTTATATTGATGGAGGAAGCGTTCTGGCAGCCTCGCTGCAATCTGGTGGCCTTGCCACATATATCTGTTCTGGTGACTTCGTCACAGTATCTGGCAGCCTCGCTGCAATCTGGTGGCTTCGCCACATATATATATCTGTTCTGGTGGCCTAGCCACAATATCTGTTTCTGATGACTTCATCACAATATCTAGCAGATTCGCTGCAATTTCTGTGGTGTGTAGCGGTTGGGTGGGTCGAGTAGTCTCCCCACATGGTGTAAGGCTGGTACGGGTGTGTTATGGATGGCTCTGGGTTGGGATTTCTGCATTCATGATATATTTGTTCTGTATCTATTATGGGCCTATGGGTTTCATTCTGATTTCTGTACTGGGCCAAGGCCAAGATAAGTCTGACTCTGAGGTTTGATCTGTTTTGGGCTATGATTGGGTTATGTTACACACTGAGTTTACTGAACTCACCCTTTATTTTCATCTCTGCAGGAAATCCCCAACCATAGTGGGCTTGGAGCTGTGAGGGATTCGGAGTGGCCACATCATCTGCAAAGTTGGTTTTTCTAAGTTAGTTTATTTTTATTATTTTTATATTCTGATTTAATTTTGGGTTTTAAGTTGTAATAAGGCCGCTATTTAAATTTCTTTTTCCGCTATGGTTTTATTTTCTGATTATATTTATACTATGTCGAAACTGCTAGTGTTAGGCTGCGTGGGTTTTCAAAATTAATGAACGTTTCCAAGACTCAGCAAGCACAACAAATGGCTAGCCTAAAGATTGATAAATCAGCTTTTCATTCAACCGTTGTTTTTACAAAGACCACCCCAATCACTTAAACCAACGAATGCATACTAAGTCGTAAGTCCATGTGTCACGTCAGATCTGGCCATAACGTCTGTGCCGGGTTTGGGGTGTTACAATGCAAAGGGATGTTGCTTAATATAGCTAACCCATGGACTATTTTGAAAAATTGTTAAAGATTTAGGATGTTGCCATTGATGAATAAGCATGTATCTTAATGATTGATGATAGATTATGAATGTATTGATGATAGATTATGAATGTGAAATGATTTTTAGTGAAAATGCAAATTAGGGATTAAATTGTGAAATGTGGAAACTTTGTGGTTTAATTGTGAAATAAATGAAAAATATGGGCTGATATGTGTATTCAAAAAATTTAGCTAGCATGGGTTGGTATCAAATTGCGTTAATTTGTGTTTTTAAGAAATAAGGACTATATTGTAAAAGTTGTGAAATACTTGGGGCAAAAGTGTAAATGTGCTTTAAAAGAGTGTTTTTTTAAATTGA
The DNA here is from genome assembly GCF_007990345.1 of Gossypium hirsutum. Taxonomy (NCBI): domain Eukaryota; kingdom Viridiplantae; phylum Streptophyta; class Magnoliopsida; order Malvales; family Malvaceae; genus Gossypium; species Gossypium hirsutum. Next base: position 53,644,762 of record NC_053425.1, on the reverse strand, counting down.
ATAGAAAGATTATTAAATAAGTTAATCTGACATTATATAGATTCAGAAAAGTGAAATTCAGACCAATATCGGGGGGAAAATATAGTACTAGACTAATCGAACTATTTCATTGTTTTTGTGAACTGAGGTAAGTTTGTATGATTATTAAGCTTAATGTTACATGTGTTTATATGCTTAAATATTATTATTGTGATATTATGACATTACGGAGCCTATCGACAAAGCATTGACACAGTGAGAATCCTGGTTGAACCTTAGGAATAGATAGGATGCTAGTGAGATGTCATTAGGGTTTATTGTGATTATGTGATTCGGGTGCTAGTCCTGTACATTCTACTAGTGGCTGAGTATACCGGGATGTGTTGCGGTTACTTGACACCTTGTGTGAGTAGCACCGTGTAGCTACGTCTTGACCGACAGCTTGTGTAAGCAGACCCATTGATAGCTCGAGAGTGAGAAAATATGTAATATGAGATTGAGATAGCTTTGGCTATGTATGTGGCACTTCGGTGCAAGATTCTCGAGTACCAAATATTATTCCGAATGGTTCAACGAGAAAAGATGATGGTACGGGGATGTAAGCAATGATACGGATCATTTCATGTACTCGTGAAAAGTTTGGCAAGTAAGTGATATTTGACAAGTTCATATGAAAAGTAAGTGAAAATTGATGAAGTTATACATGATACATAGAGTTATGGAAATGTCAAAATTGTTGAATTGAATGTATTACTTATATTTACTGAATTTCTTTAAATTGTGAATGATTTAGAAATAATACTTATTAATCATATGAACTTACTAAGCTATAAAGCTTACTCTATTTATTTTACTGTGTTTTACAGTGATTTCAAAGCTAGCTCGGATTCGAGGATCGTCAGAGACTTCATCACACTATTAAGCTATCATTTTGGTACTTTCGAATCTATGTTATTGGAATATATGGCATATATAAGAACTTTGATCATTTTGGTATATGTGTTGATAATTGTTTTGGTCATTTGATTTGGCATGTAAATGTTAAATGCTTCTAGTTTTGTATATAGCAATGAGAGTTGGCTTAAATTGGTTGGCTTGGTTGTCTATACATAAGTGCTTATGGCTTTGGTTGTGTGTTTAATGATGGATTTATGTATGTTGATGTTGGTATTAAGCGGTATTAAATGGTTGAAAATTAAATTTGGTATGCTTGTGAAATTAGGCCAAATGATGCAAAATTTGAAAGTGTTCATATTGATGAATTGAGTGGCATGTTATGATATTGATGTGTTGAATGAAATATGCTTGAATGAAGTTAATAGAATGACTATTTTTATGCCATGAATTGTGCAATTTGGTTTGGTGTAGGTTTGTGCAATTTGGGTGGCAAAATGGCTTGGTAAAGGTGGGGGTCAAGGTTGTTGAGCCATCGGGTTCGTTTTTATGAACTTGGTAAACCACTTACTCATCATTTGGAAGAAAGCTTCCTTAGCTTCTCTTCCTCGGCCCTCAAATACGGGCCTTGTACCACTCGATGCTGCTTCGTGAATGGAGGCTTGTGCATTACTTTTGACTTCATCAGAGTTGACTCGATTGGATGTCATTACTATATGAAAACATTTTCAAATGAGTTAGGAGTTATCACACTATCACATGTTATATAATGATGTATTTCTAAACTCACACACGCTACGTTTAGTCTAAGAATCGAATAAATCGTAGCTATGATACCACTAAATGTAACACCCCCTAACCAATATCTGTCGCCGAAATAGAGTTACGAAAAATTACCGAAAAATTTAAAACTTAAAACATTCATTTCTAGAAATTTCATAAATCATGTTATAATCCATTCAAATACATGCATATTGTCCCTTATACAAGCCCTTGAGGCCTTAATAATACTTTAGAAACAAATTGGGACTAAATCGAAAATGTATAAATTTTTTGGGAAAAAGTTTGAATTTTTCAAACTGCAGGGGTCACAAAGCCGTGTGACCAAGACATGTGACTCAAACGGTTGAGAAACATGCCCATGTCTCAGGCCGTGTGAACCTTCAAAGTAGGGACACACGTCCGTGTCCCAGCCCATGTCCGTGCTTGTGTAACTCTCTGGCTTGGGTCACACGGCTAAGCCACACGCCCTTGAGCCAGACCATGTAACTTTCCAAATGGCCTCACATGCCCGTGCGCCGGGCTGTGTGCTAGGTTGCCTAACAGCCTGACTTTCAACCCTTTGAAACCTACAAGGGACACACTTATCGACTTTCAAGGCAGTTAGGACGATTACTTACCGTTGGCAGAGTTTGCATACAGCAACAGTTATCAGGCAAGTATTTAATGGCTCCTTATGAGGCATTGTATGGGCGAAGATGTCGTACACCTAGTTGTTGGACCAAGTTGGGTGAATGACAGCTTCTTGGACTTGAGTTGGTGGCAAATACTGAGGATAAGGTCAAGTTGATTAGAGACCGGTTGAAGGAAGCATCTAATAGACAGAAGTCATATGCAGATTTGAAGCGCAAGGAAATTGAGTACTCTGAGGGTGATATGGTATTCTTGAAGGTTTCACCTTGGAAGAAAATATTAAGGTTTGTGAGGAAAGGCAAGTTAAGTCCGCGGTTCATTCGGCCTTATCGGATTCTTAAGCGAGTGGGCCCAGTGGCTTATCAGTTGGAGCTACCTTCAGAATTAGGTAGGATTCATGATGTTTTTCACGTCTCCATGTTAAGGCGGCATCGTTCTGACCCTACTCATGTTGTGTCGGTTGCAGAGATTGAGGTCCAAATAGACTTGACTTTTGAAGAAGAGCCTATGTAGATTTTGGATCGAGATGTTAAGATTTTGAGGAGGAAATCAGTTCCGGTAGTAAAGGTGCTGTGGTGTAATCATGGCAGAGAGGAAGCTACTTGGGAGCCAGAAGTGGCGATGCGTCAACAATATCCCCATCTGTTTGATTCAGGTAAAATTTCGAGGACGAAATTTCTTTAAGGAGGGTAGAGTTGTAATGCCCCAATTTTTGGGTTTTCTGTGTTTCTGTCATTTTTAAAATTTGTGTGTGTTCTGGTTGGTTAAAATATATATTTTAGTAGGTTAGTGGGCCTTTGGAAGGCCCAAACTTAAGTTAACTCCGTGGTAGTCTTCGGAATTTTAATTTTATGAACAGGTGATGCAATTGGCGTTTGGACTTTTAAGAGTAAAGGGGTAAAAGATGACACAAAAAGGAGTGTGGTGTAGTGGCAAGGTCGCACCTTTTAGGGGACAAGGAAGTGACGCCATAGAGGAAGCAAGGGGTCCAAGGCTCAAGTCGTGGCTCTTGCAATATATTTTGGTTTTTCTTTTCAATAAATCTAGAAGCAAGTAGGTGCGCTTTAAAGTTTCATGTGTTGAGTTTATGACACAAATGAGTTGATGGCCTAGTGGTGGTGGCGTGAGTTGGCATATGAGAGGACTTTGGTTCGAATCTCTTGGCACTCAAAGGTTGATTATTTTGCTATGTTGGGACGGAAAGAGTTAGTGTTAGTTTTAAACTCTTGTGATGGAGGGATCCCACGTCGGGAAGCTAACATAAGAGTAGATGGAGAGCTGGCTTTAAATAGAGCAAACCATGAGGAGAGTAGGCATACCCTTCTTCGCTGATCCCTTTCGCTTTGTGACATGCTCGTTTGGGTTGGGCGTCAGCTAAGAGTGTTTGAAGCGCGGATTAACTGCAGTCTCCAAACAGGTGTGTATTTCTCATTACTCTAGTAGTAGGACAACTATTTCGCTCCGCGATGGGCTGAAATGGGCCATGTTGTCCCAATGGGTCCATAGGCCCAAGTGGATAAGTTGTAGAATTACTAAAATACCCCTGTAGGGTAGGACTACCGATTTGCCCCTAGAGGGTAAAATGACTATTTTGCCCCTTGTGCGTAAATGACTAACTTGTGTGATAATTGGGTTAGTTGACGTGGATTTATGTTAGTTATCGTTAATTCGTAAGTCTAATCTGTTAGTGATCGATTGTAGGATTATCGCGTGGGAGATATCGTCATCAATCGTCATCAACCAGGTGTGTAAATGACACCCTCCCTTAGACTGAATCGGTAAAAGCCGAAATATAGAAACGTTGGTATTTTGTGAACTCGCGAGCGTGTGAGCACTCGTGAGACAGTTGTTAATGAGTATGGTGCATTTGGATGATTAGAGTGCAGAGTGTGCATTTTCGTGCACAACGGTATTTTTGGGCTTAAAGAATATTTTCATGCACAACGGCATTTGGATGATTAGAGTGCAGAGTTGTGCAAGTGAATAACACAAAAGTATGTCTGCTTTAGTGGTTAAGGGACCTGAGAAGTATTGTAGAAGTCCTAGATTCAAACTTGATTTGGTTGCAGGTGAATAAAACCTTGGATATAAGTAAGTGGGCTTAAAGAATATTGTTGGTGGAATCGTGACACAAGATGAGTTGGTGATCCAGTGGTTGTGGCGTCATTATGGTGGCAAGAGATCTTGAGTTTGAAACGCATGGAATGCATGTAACGCCCCAATTTTTGGGTTTTCTGTGTTTCTGTGATTTTTAAATTTGTGTGTGTTCTGGTTGGTTAAAATATATATTTTAGTAGGTTAGTGGGCCTTTGGAAGGCCCAAACTTAAATTAAATCCCTGGTAGTCTTCGGAATTTTAATTTTATGAACAGGTGATGCAATTGGTGTTTGGGCTTTTAAGAGTAAAGGGGTAAAAGATGACACAAAAATGAGTGTGGTGTAGTGGCAAGGTGGCGCCACTTATGGGGCAAGGAAGTGACGCCATAGAGGAAGCAAGGGGTCCAAGGTTCAAGTCTTGGCTCTTGCAATATATTTTGGTTTTTCTTTTCAATAAATCTGGAAGCAAGTAGGTGCGCTTTAGAGTTTAATATGTTGGGTTTATGACACAAATGAGTTGATGGCCTAGTGGTGGTGGCGTGAATTGGCATGTGAGAGGACTTTGGTTCGAATCCCTTCGCGTGCAAAGGTTGATCATTTTGCTATGTTGGGACGGTAAGAGTTAGTGTTGGTTTTAAACTCTGGTGATTGAGGGATCCCACGTCGGGAAGCTAACATAAGAGTAGATGGAGAGCTAACATAAGTGTGTATTTCTCATTACTCTAGCAAGAGGACAGCTATTTCGGGCCACGATGGGCTGAAATGGGCCATGTGGTCGCAATGGGTCTATAGGCCCAAGTGGATAAGTTGTAGAATTACTAAAATACCCTTGTAGGGTAGGACTATCGATTTACCCCTGGAGGGTAAAATGACTATTTTGCCCCTCGTGCGTAATTGACTAACTTGTGTGATGATTGGGTTAGTTGACGTGGATTTATGTTAGTTATCGTTAATTCGTAAGTCTAATGTGTTAGTGATCGATTGTAGGATTATCGCATGGGAGATATCGTCATCAATCGTCATCAACCAGGTGTGTAAACGACAACTTCCTTTAGACTGAATCGGTAAAAGGTGAAATACCGAAATGTTGGTAGTTTGTGAACTTGTGAGCATGCGAGTGCTCGTGAGATAGTTGTTAATGAGTATGGTGCATTTGGATGATTAGAGTGCAGAGTGTGCATTTTCATGCACAACGGTATTTTTGGGCTTAATAGGTCGAAAACGGGACAATGGGCCAACGAGCCCACTTTGGTAAAAAGACGAGGTAAGTACTTCTGATTACTTGGTAAATGTTAGAATGAGCATGAAACCTTAGCAATAGGTAATAATTACTGAAATACCCTTATGCATGCAAAATTACGATTTTACCCCTAGGGTTATTTTTTTTCTGAAAAGCATGATGTTCTGTTTCTGTATACGTATGCCATGACATATTATTTCTGTTGCTTGGGACATAGGTTTATATTGATGGAGGAAGCGTTCTGGCAGCCTCGCTGCAATCTGGTGGCCTCGCCACATATATCTGTTCTGGTGACTTCGTCACAATATCTGGCAGCCTCGCTGCAATCTGGTGGCTTCGCCACATATATATATCTGTTCTGGTGGCCTAGCCACAATATCTATATCTGATGACTTCGTCACAATATCTGGCAGCTTCGCTGCAATTTCTGTGGTGTGTAGCGGTTGGGTGGGTCGAGTAGTCTCCCCACATGGTGTAAGGCTGGTACGGGTGTGTTATGGATGGCTCTGGGTTGGGATTTCTGCATTCATGATATATTTGTTCTGTATCTACTATGGGCCTATGGGTTTCATTCTGATTTCTGTACTAGGCCAAGGCCAAGATAAGTCTGACTCTGAGGTTTGATCTGTTTTGGGCTATGGTTGGGTTATGTTACACACTGAGTTTACTGAACTCACCCTTTATTTTCATCTCTGCAGGAAATCCCCAACCATAGTGGGCTTGGAGCTGTAAAGGATTCGGAGTGGCCACATCATCTGTAAAGTTGGTTTTTCTAAGTTAGTTTATTTTTATTATTTTTATATTCTGATTTAATTCTGGGTTTTAACTTGTAATAAGGCCGCTATTTAAATTTCTTTTTCCGCTATGGTTTTATTTTCTGATTATATTTATACTATGTCGAAACTGCTAGTGTTAAGCTGCGTGGGTTTTCAAAATTAATGAACGTTTCCAAGACTCAACAAGCACAACAAATGGATAGCCTAAAGATTGATAAATCAGCTTTTCATTCAACCGCTATTTTTACAAAGACCACCCCAATCACTTAAACCAACGAATGCATACTAAGTCGTAAGTCCATGTGACACGTCAGATCTGGCCAAAACGTCTGGGCCGGGTTTGGGGTGTTACAATGCAAAGGGATTTTATTTTATTTCCATGAGGTGAGAGAGGTAGAGTTGGATTAAAACTCTTCTGAGGTGGTTGTTGACTTGGTCTTGGATGAGGTTGTTGGGAGAAAATCAAAGAGGTTTCTAGAAGAGTTTGAAAGGAGTTTGAATAAGGTTTGAATAAGTTGTTGCTAGCCGAATGGGTGGAGGATGTTGAAGTAATTCAAATCGGTTGGTAGAGTGTTTGTAGGAGAAAATGTTAGAAGGTTGAGGGGAGTGTTTGAGTTGGCCGAATGTGGGACTCCCTATCTTGGCAAATTCGATCATAGGACCTCTTGTTTCATAGTAGCTGAATTTCTTTTTACCATTTCTCGGGTTCTCCTCATTTTGATTTTTTTTGGTTTCTCAATTTTCTGTATTGCCAAACATATACTGAAAAGTGACCACACATGTATTCTTTTTGTTTTTCTCCTTTCTAGCTGAATTGGTGGGTGCCACTCAAGTATTCTATTTTCTTTTTCTTTTTCTAGTGACCGATTCTTTCCTTTCACAGCCTGCCGAATCTGTTCATCATCCCCTTCTTCGTCATCTCTATCTATTCTTCTCCTTGGTGGCCGAATACTCCCATGTCTCTCAAACAATTGACGCAACTGATTGTTATTTTCTTCCTCTCTATGTACTTCCATTTCTCTTCTTTCTCTCTGAAGAAGAATATCTTATTACTTTTCTCCTAAACACCTTTGGTTAAATCTATTCTTTTTCTCAAATTCTTTTCCCCCTCAAACCCCTTATCACTCTCTTTCCATTTCTGTTTTCGGTTTGGTAAACAACCTCTACTAATCAAACTTTAGATGGGAAAATGGGGCGCTAGTGATAAAGTGACGGCAAGGTTACCGACTGAGATTGAGCACGTAGCCTCTGTTCCCGAGTTTAAGCGGGGTAGGGTGTCAGCGGTTCGGGACTTTCCACCAGGATGCAGAAGGGTGGCGGCACCAAACTTTGGATTAGGCAGGCAAATTAGAGTCGGCCGATCTACTCAAGGCAAGTGGTTGTCAATTTTTCGGCTAGGTGGTTGTTAAGAGTTTTTCTAACACTATTTGATTAGTGATTAACTGAATGTTATGTTTGAATTTAGGTTCTTGCGATTGTGAATTCTTAGTACTCTACGTGATCAGTGTGTAACTGTATGCTGTGATGATCGGCTGAAAAGCCTAAAGCGTGTGTTTTGTATACGATATTTGATAATCGTTTGGAAGCCGAAAGTATGTGTTGTTTACCCTGCTATGACTGTAGAACGGTGAAATGTTGAAAAACCAAAAATATGGCGAATGATGCCACATAGGTGTGTGATTGCATGTGTGGTGAACTGAGCCCACAGACATTAGCGTTAGACTGTAGAGGCCACCACGAGCGTTCTCATGGTCTTGGGCCGCCTCGTTGGGCTAAATGGGACGTGTAGGCACATTAGGCTCATAGGCCCCACATGGATAAATGTATGTGATGTGGTAAGTATTGTTTGGACTGTGATGTTTGCATAGCTGTGGCTGTTTCGGGGCTAAATAGGCCACACGAGTGTGTGGGCCCACTTGGGCCGAGAATGGACCTTAGGCCCATTTACGTCGTTATGTCTGTTTAGGTTACGTTAGTCACTCAAGGCGATGATGGACCTTTGGTTAGGTCGTTAAGACCCAAGATTGTAAAATTACCGTAATACCCCTCTAGGGTAAAATGACAGTTTTGCCCTTGTGGTAAATGATGACTTGGACTATGAATTTGACCAATTTGACTGTAATCGTATGATTGTGTTTTAACTAACTTGATGGTGGTTCTACGACTAATATGCTTTAATATATGTTTAAATGGTTGTTACTGGGCATGGCCATTTTACATACACGTGTGATGATTCAGCATGACATACAGGACATATTGCATGGGGTTGGGACATTGATATGGAGGAAGTTTTGATAGGATTGCATAGGTCGCACGAGACTGCTGTGGATCCAGTATTGATCTCTTAAGGTTGGACGGGTCGCAAGAGACGACTATGGATAGATGGATGGCTTAGTGTTGCTTAATCTGATTATGGCTCTATGCCAACCTAAATATAGCTCTGTGCTATGTTGATTATGGCTTTGTGCAAATCGTATTTACCAGTGGCTATGTGTCTATCATATTTATGGATGATTCTGTGTCGATCATATTTACTCATGGCTGTGTACCGATTATGTTACCATCACTGATGCCTATGTCCTGAATTTAGTATAGTTACCAATGGCTTTGTGCCAATTATAATACCGCTACTGAAGGCTTAAAGTCGTATATATATTAGCAGCTTTGTTGCGCTTTTGGTTAGTGCTACAACCGGTGCTAACATTGTAAGTGTAGGGATGGCATGGGTGAGTTATTCCCCACAGGTAGTGCAGGGCTAGACGGATGCAAGTGTAGGGTTGGATGGGATAGCATGCATCCATGCATTCACACATTTTGTTTTGTTACTGAGATGGGCTAGGCCCAATTGATTCTGTTATGGGTTGTGACCCAAAGGATATTGTAGTGGGCTTTTGTAACGCCCCCATGCCTGAAACCGTCGCAGAAGTCGAGCTTGAGGGGTTACGGAACATAATTTATCAAATTAAGAACTTCAAATCATTTGTTTCTACATTCACAGCTTTCTAGCTACCCGCGTCACAGTTACAAGAAAAATCATATCTCGAGTTACGAAACTTGAAATCAAGATTCGTAAATTTTTCCTAAATCTAGACTCATATATCTATTTACTAATTTGTTTCTAGAATTTTTGGTTAGGCTAATTAGTACAGTTTATTAGTTAAAGTCTCCCTTGTTTCAGGGTTCGACTGCTCTGACATCTGTGTATTACGAATCAGATATCTCTCTATACAGAATTTCAATGACTACGAGGTTTGTTTCTCTTAAAACTAGACTCAATAAGGAATCTTTACATATAAATAATGACTTCTAATTATTTTTTTAAAATTTATTATGAATTTTTAAAGTTAGAAAAGAGGATCCAGAAATCACTCTAGCCCTGTTTCACAAGGTTTCAAATATCTCATAAAGTATAATTTATATGCCCAATTTGACTTTAGGGATTAAATTGAATAAGTTGAAAAATTTGTGTTCTAGAAGCTTTAAGCATGAAATTACATTGGATTATTAATTAGAGGTCCTTAAATAGCAATTAGACCAAGTTCTAAAAATTTGGAAAAAAATGGGCATGAATAGGAAAATTTTGAAAGAAAGGTGTTAAGGGCATTTCTATCATTTAGTAAATAAAAGAATAAAAGGGCAAAATGAAGTGAAAATCTTGTCCATCTTCTTCAATCCATAGCCAAATTTTACAATGGTTCAATAGCTAGGGTTTTTAACTTTTCAAGCTTGATTGTAAGTGCTCTCTAGCCCCTTTTTTTATGTTTTTTGCATTTTTAAAGTCCTTGAAGCATGATCTAGCCATTTCTACCATTATTTTGAGTTAGGGTTCATGCATGAAATTTGACCCATGTGTAACAGGGTTGTATTTTGATGTTTAATGGAGGAATATGAATGTTTGATGTGTGATAAACATCTTTTGCTAAGTGATTTTTAGTAAAAACACCTAAAAAGGACTTGTTTGTAAAAGGTGTAAAAATGAGTAGTAGAAATGTGAAATAAAGAAAAATATGGGATGATATGAGATAGAATATGGATTGGCTAGGCTTGGCTAATCAAGAAATTTCATGCATTTCATTTTATTAGCCTAGGGACTAAAGTGTAAATAAGTGAAAAGTTAAGGGTAAAAAGGTAATTTTACCAAAGTATAGTTATGAGTCGATATGAGTAATGTGTGTATTGAGAAAGTTAAATTTGGCATTATAGATCAAGAAAAACGTGATTTGGGTCTTGATCAGGGGAAGAACAAGGTTTACAAGGATTAGACTTGTTTCTATCATTTTTGTACCGAAGTAAGTTCATTTGCAAATAATGCAATCTATATCATTCTTTAAATGCTTGATATTGCATGTATGATAAGTATATACATATTTAATGTGATGTGGTATCATGTGTTTATTTCCTAAATTGTATAATGAATTATGCTTTGATTATTCCATGAATATGTGATTGGTGCTATGACTATTGAAATTGATGTTACAAGCAAGTTCAACAGAAATGTGGTATCAAGGAATCCCGTTTGAACCTTAGGAATAGTTTAAGATACAAGTGACATGTCACTAGGAATTATGTAATCTGAACTCATTGAGTTGTAGTCTGAGTTCGTGATATGCATGACACATGTTTTGGCATTCGAGTACTGGTCTCGTATATGTTATTAATAGCGGGGTAGTCTGACATATGTTACGGATACTTGACGGCCTGTATGAGCAGTCTCGTGCGTAGCTAGTAAGTGAGCAACATGTGGTCTGAGATATGGAGTAGCATTGGCTGCATATGAGGCACTTAGGTGTAAGTTTCTGATGTATCTGATAGTATTCCGAGTGTTCAATAGGTAGTTCAAGAGAAGTTCAATGAGTAATCTTAATGATTGCATCAAGACAAGAAATTAAGTTATTATGTGTAAGTGGCACAGGTATGTACACTGAACTCGTGTGAATGACATGAAATATGATGAGCTTCTAATAAGACCATGTATACATATATATATGAGAAATAAGTTCATGAGATATGATAAAATGCAAGGTTATGTTCGTTATGTTAAATGCATAGTTTATGTTTGTTTAAGTTGCATTTTATTTAAATGTGAACTTACTAAGCTTTATGCTTACCCACTTTCCTTTTCCTTTCTTATAGTTTCACCAAGATAACTCGGGGACCAGAGAATGTCAAAAACTCGATCACATTATCAATCGAACATTTGGGTATAACTAGCCTTATTATTTTGAGTATGGCACGTATAGGGACTTGGTTCTTTTGTTATGTGTCATATTGATTAGCCAAATGTGTTGGCTTATAATGGTATCATGATTATTTTGTATATGGCCATGAGAGGTGGCTCATATTGATTATTTTGGGTTGTAACCCTATTTATTGATGCATGCATGCAAATATGTTTATGCTTTACTGTGGCTATGGTTGATTGTGGTTGATGAGTGTGATGGATGGAATATATGCTTGGTGAATGGGATATGATTAATAAGTATGCAATAAATGTGGTGAAAATGTGTAACTTAAAGGTAGGTCGGTAAATATGATAAATAAATATGAAATTGGTGTGGAATGCTATATGAAAGTATGATAATTTGAATGGGTGACATGTTGACTCTACTAAGTCATAGTTTGATCGTGAATATGAATTTTTGAGTAATCAAATCTGCCATGTTGCATGACATGAAGTGAGTGAGAGTGTGTGAGTGTTTAAGGGTGGAAAATGGCTTGGAAAATAGCCTAGAAATTGTCCACACGGTTAGACACATGGGCATGTGTCTTGGCCATGTGTGACACACAGTCTGCCCCATGGGCGTGCGGTTCAACTATGTGCCCCTTGCACCATAATTATGTAAAACAGAATGCCTAGTAGTAAACACACAGGCAGAGACACAAACATGTGTCTCAGCCGTGTAAAGGACATGGCTTTAGGACATGGGCATGTGCCCAGGCCGTGTGAAGTCTGCAGTTAACTTTTTTGGAATTTAATTCGCCACACCACACGATTTAAGCACATGGGTGTGTAACTTGGCCATGTGACCTTGTTTTGTTGATGACATCATAGTCAGAGAGTTACACGGGCTGAGGACACATGTGTGTCCCGAGCCACACGGGCGTGTGTAACCACACTGCTTACCCATACCGGCATGTGACTCTCTAAAATAAGAAAATTTTATAAGTTATCCCGAGGTCCTGAAAGTTCTCAGTTTAGTCCCGAACTGCTTCTGATGTATGTTTTGGGTCTTGTAGACCCTTATAAGGGACAATTTTGCATGTGATTGAAAAGTTTTAAATTGGGACGAAATTTTATGGTCCGATTTTTGTATGATTGGTTATGTTTAAGTCCGGTAATACCTCGAACCCTGTCCCAGCTTTGGATACGGGTAAGGGGTGTTACAACCTTCATCTCTTTCAACTTAGCATGATCCATTCTGTAAGGTGCTATGGATATTGGCGTCGTTCCTAGAACAAGATCTATAGAGAATTCTCTATCCGGTGGCAAACCAGGTAATTCTTCTGGAAAAATTCACATACTGTTGGATTGATTGAATCTTTGACTCAGTTACTTTTGCATCCATCACATACACAAGATAAACATCATACCCTTTTTGACATATTTCTATGCTGTTATTGTTGAAATCACATTAGATAATCCATCCAGCTTATCAGATTCAACATGAAGCAATTCACCATTCTGACATTTCAATACAATATATTTCTGTTTATAGTTTACCATTGCATCATATCGGGTTAACCAATCCATTCCCAAGATCACATCAAATTCATCAAATGGCAATAACATCAAGTCAACCAAAAAGCAATAACCTTTTACCACCAACAGACAATTCTTACAAACTTTGCCCACCATAACACACTGGCCCAAGGGGTTTGAAACTTTAACCATAAATTTAGTAAATTCAGTAGGTAAATTTTTAACAGACACTAGGTCCGTGCATATATATGAATGTGTGGAACCAGGGTCAATTAATGCAGTAATATCATATCAAGTAAAGAAAATGTACCAGTAATGACATCAGGCATAGAGGCATCTTCTCTAGCAGGAATAGCATATGTCATCCCAGGTGCTCGTACCTCAGATTTAACTACTGTATCCTTGATAGTACCTCGACTACCACTAACATTACTGGGGTAACGAGGTGGTTTGCCTCTCACAATAGGATTGCTTGGCTTTGGAGCTAGTTCAATCTCCTTTTCAACTTTTTTGGGACAATCCCGAAGAAAATGGTCAAGTGAGCTGGATCCGAAACAAGCTCCACTTCTAGACTGACATTCCCCATGATGAAACTTGTTACAATGTTTACATTTCAATTTGGGATTATCAACCCTACCATACTAGTCACAGATGGAGTTGAAGACTTCAAGTTAGATCGTTGAGAGCCCTGCTTCCTTTCTGAATATCCCATGGAAGTGGTTACACGATTATAATACTTCTTTAATTTCTTAGAAGAAAATGATTGTGACTTGCTCATAGCTCTTTTTTTAGAAACTCGAGCCTCTCTTTTGGCTTGTTTTTTTTCTTTACTCAGTTCCTCAGCTTTGTGTGCTCGGCCAGCTAACGCTGCAAATTCTCTCATCTCAAGAATCCCAATCAATAACTTGATATCTTCATTTAAGCCCTCTTCAAAACGTTTACACATTTTAGCCTCGATTAAAACCCATTCTCTGGCATACTTACTCAGTCGAACAAATCCCCTTCATATTCGGATACAGTCATGCTTCCCTGTTTGAGTTCTAGAAATTCTTTCTTTTTCTGATCCATGAACCTCTGACTAACATATTTCTTCTTAAATTTAGTCTAGAAGAATTCCCATATAACATTCTCTCTCGGTACTACCAAAGTTAATGTATTAGACCAATGATTAGCTGTATCTTTCAATAAAGATACTGCACATTTCAGGCACTCGACGGCTGTGTAGGTTAATTCATCAAAAACCTGGATAGTGTTTTCAAGCCAGAACTCGACCCTTTCAGGATCACCATCTGCAGTAGCCCTAAATTCTTTGGCCTCACGTTTTCAAATTTTATCTATCGGAGGCTTACTAGTCCTAACAGGTTCAGCACTCTGTGGTACCTCAAGAATCTGTTGGAGAACAGGTGGGGGATGTCGTTGTACAGCAGGGTTTGTTCTCAGGTGTAAACCAATCATTCATCACTTGAAAGAAGGCTTGTTTTGCCTCCTCACTTTCGCCTTCAGACACGGGCCTTTCACCAACTGAAGTTGAAGCATTACTCTCAGCTTCCCCGGATTCAGCTTTAGCACGATTGGATGGCATTACTATATGAAAAACACATTTAAAAAAATGATCAGGAGTCATCACACTATCACAATTTATATAATGGCATGTATAGCTAGACTCGTGTTTACTACGTCAAATCTGATAATTGGCTAAACCATAGCTCTGATACCAGTAAATGTAACACCCCTATCCGTATCCGTCACTGAAATAGTGTTTTAGGGCATTACCAGACTTACATCACAAACAATCATACAATTCCGAATTATAAATTTATGTCCAAATTAAAAACCATTTGTAATTAATCATAAAGTCTCTAATACAAGCCTACGAGGCTCAAAACATGTTTTGGAAGTGATTCGGGACTAAATCAAAAACTTTAGAAATTTTTACAAAACTTAAAAAATTTTCCACTATACATTGATCACACGCTCGTGTGAATATAGGACACGCCCATGTGGGCAGGCCGTGTGGTCACACACGCCCATGTCCCAACCCTGTGTAACTCTCTGACTTGTAACTCATGAACAAATTGAGATCACATAGCCAAGTCACACGCCCGTGTGTTAGGCCGTGTGGTTAATTAATTTAATTCGAATTAGGTGCAGGTTTTACATGGCCAAGACACACGCCCATGTTCTAGGCTGTGTGGCCCGTGTCTCTGCCCGTGTGGCCAATTCTGAGCATTCTGTTTTTAAAAATTAAGGTGCAGGGGACACACGTCCTAACCACATACTCGTGTTACCAGGCTGTGTGTCACACCCAGCCTGCACACACCCGTGTGGACAAAATAAAGCCATTTCCTAGCTTTATTTCTCACCCAAAATCAACCAAAAACTTGCACATGAAACATTCAACCAATTCCAACCATTTCAAGCATTCAAATTTGGCAATTCCATCATTCATCAAGGCTTACCATTTCATGCATACATGGTTACAAACTCACCTTAGCTTAAATTAGGCATTAACAAAATTTGATCACATGAACTTAGCATAACACATGTGTACATATATATCATAATAGCTTACAAAATCATACCCAAAATGAACCATCACTAGCCATTCTAATGGCTAGGTTGCAAAATAGCATTTGAAGCCACTATTGACCAAGTTTCCTTATACATGCTATTATACCAAAATGATTTCACTAAATATACCCAAAATACTAGACAATAGTGTGACGATGCTCCAATGATCTTCCAACTTTCATGAGCTTCCGAGCACTATAAAACAGGGAAAAATAAAAAGAGTAAGCATTACATGCTTAGTAAGTTCGTATAACGAAAATTAAACTTACCAATTTTGATTATTAAATCTAGACATACAATATCGTATTTCCATCCATTTGACTAAATTTGCCTAAGCACATACATTCAACCTGTAACACCCCTTACCCATGCCCGACACCAGGACAGGATATGAGGCATTACCAGACTTAATCACAAGAAACATACAAAATCGGGCCATAAAAATTTTGTTCCAATTAAATCCATTCATACATATGCATTTTGTCCCTTATATGGGCCTACGAGGCCCAAAACATATATCGGGTATAGTTCGGGACTAAACCGAGAACTTTAGAAAACTTTGAGAAAACTTAGAAAATTTTCATGAAACAGGGTCACAATCCCGTGTAGGTAGGCCGTGTTGTAACACCCTTAACCCATAACCGTCGCTAGAATAAAGTCACAAGGTATTACCATTCATATTACATTTCGGAACAACTTTCATAACAAAGTAAATCATCAATTTTTTTTAAAAAGAAGAGAACTAAACCACCCAATTTGATACACTATTTAACTAATTATTCGAATATGTTAATTCAATTCAAACAAATAAACATAGGAATATAATGCTTAACTTGTAACCCAATACAATTCATTTCATATCCGAATGAAATATACAAACTTGACATGCAAAACATACGAATGGTTTACATATATGAATGTATCGGTCAACTTGCAATTTCAGCTCATTAACTTAAATTAATAATGTCACATATCATAATGCTATATAAAAATGACACATATATAAATGTCCATTTCATTTATCAAATATTACCTAATATTATAACATAGCTTATTTAACCACAATTATTATAATGCATAATTATAACATGAGCATATAAACAAATATTTAGTGACCAAATCTTATCACATTAGCCGAACCATTTAAGTAATGCATAAATAAGTCGAGTTAATATACCCAACTTGTCTTCACTTAGCCAAATCACAACATTAGTAATTATGACCTATGTATAAATATATACTCATAATTTTCTTTTATAACCAAATTACAATAGCTATAACCTGATCACAATTATATACATTTTATATTCATTTCATATCAATGCTAACCGAAATTAGTGTGCCTTTTTCAAACACCAACATATCATATAATACATACATCTTGATAACCCTAATCACATTAAAATATAGTCGAATACTTCTCAGTACCAAATCATAATATAAAATGTACTTTCCAAAGGTAAGACATTCACTGATTAAAAACATATATATACATCCAAAACACCAATTTTCACGAACCATAAGGAAAACTAGACAAAATATCTTCATTCATATTCGGTCATTACAATACATCTTTTATTACCAAATCAATTATGTCACCTTAATCTCGTATATTAACTAAAATTTTACATATAATACTTTACTTAATATAAACCGCATTCACATTGAACAAACATGCTTATATATATATTTATATTGACGAACTTATTCCTACCATATCTAGATCACCAACCAACTTCAATGCACAACAAGGCACATATCACGCTTAATAATCAACCTTAGCATAAAATATCATAACCACAACAAACTCAACCAAAAGTAAACATAATCGAAATCATCTATGGGGAATTAAGCCATTTTCGCATGGCTCAAATTATACAAAACTAAAATCCATCATTTCAAAACGCAATCCAGCCTATAAATGCCATAATTCAGATTTAACTTATAAAGGTACCAAAATAGCTGATAGTGTGATGAAACTTTGCTGACAGTCCTCGAGCTCGTAGCTTGACTTTAAAATCTATAAAACAGAAACACACATTTACATAGAGTAAGCTATTTATAGCTTAGTAAGTTATAAACAAATGAGTAACCCAAAAATAACATCAATTAATTAAACTAAGCCAAAGCACATTATTATAAACTTTTAGATTTAAACATTTAAAATCTATATTATATATATATTCATTCATATTTTTCACCTTGACCGTATGCTTATATAGCCATTTTATCATATTTTCAATTAACTTCCAAAACCAAATAATTAATATCAACCTAGTTCACATGCACACAAATACACAAACTCAAGTGTCATCATATAATTTCATATGCATTTTATATTATGTAGCCGAATACATGTGTTCATATATACATATAATTTAAAACTCATTTTAATACTATTCACAAGGCCGATTACACTTACATAATTCACATGTAACCTTCAATTGCATTATGCATAATTTGAAATAAGTACCAAATTACTCACTTACCTTATTCTAAATACATGACAAGCCAATTCGTACCTGGCCATTTAGCTTATCTTACACATTTGAACACAACTTGTCTTTGCCCGATGAACATAGGACACTCTGATGATCACACATAAGTTGTACAATGCCAACGTCCCAGACGTGGTCTTATATGTAATCACATATCGATGTCACTGTCCCAGACACGGACTTACTCATATACATTTATTGGAATCACATATTGCTGCCATGGTCTTACACGCACACATGAATCGGAATCCTATGTCATGATATATGTATCCTAGCTATTCCTAAGGTTCATATGGGGCTTTCAAACGTCGTAACTCGGTCGAAATGAATTCAGAAACATAGTGATCAAGCTTATTCACATTCGGCTATAGCATATAATAATTCATACATATCAATTCAGCATATATACTTTGGATTTATTTAAAATTGAGTATGACTATTTGCTTATAAACTTACCTCGGACTATGTAAAACGAAATAGGACAGCTAGTTGACAACTTTTGCTTTTCCCCGATGCAAATTCGATTTCTTTCGTTCTTGATCTAAACATATTCAAATTAAGCTCATTCAAACATATTTTCATTCAATTTAGTCCAAAAACACATAAATGGGTAAATTACCATTTTACCCCTGACATTTACACTTTTTACAATTTAGTCCCTATTGCACAAAACACAAAATATACAAAATTTCAATATACCCATGTTGGGCCGAATTTTCCTAGTGTTCATACAAGTCCATATGTTTCATTTATTTCACATTTTAGCCCCCTAAATTATTATTTTTGCAATTTAGTCCTAATTACTCAAAATCATCAAAAACTCCAATACAAAACATGTTAATCTAAAACATATCTTTCATATTTCATCATCAAACAACAAAAATCACAAGCTCTCAACAATGACATAACTCAATATATTTACCAAAATAAAAAATTTAAGCATGGGTTTTGTAGTACTCGAAGCAACGATATCAAAAACATAAAAATTATAAAAAAAACTGAGCTAAAACTTACCTTGATTGAACTTTACAAAGTGCCGAACCCTAGTTTCTTTTTCTTTTCTTTCTTACTTTGTTATTTCGGCAAGAACATGTTAATATGAAAGCATATTTTAATTTTATGTTTTATTATTTACCTATTATCACATAGTTTACCTTTTTAACCTTAGTTTAAACTAATTATATTCCACCTACTAATGGCCAAATGTGTCCATGCAAAGATTTAAAGGTATGATTGCATTATAAATGCTCCATATTAAAAGAGCAAAGCAATTAGACACTTCAATAATTAGCATGCAAATTTTGCATTTTACTCGATTAAGTTATTTTATTTAATCAGACACTCAAACAACAAAATTAAATCATGAAAATTTCACAAATATAAATTCACACATAATAAACACAAAAAGTATTTTTTAAATTTTGACTCGGATTCGTGGTCCCGAAACCACCATTTTGATTAGGGTCTAAATCGGGCTATTACACGTGTGGTCGCACTTGGCCGTGTAGCTTAGGACATGCCCGTGTAACTATATGTTTATGACATCATCAATACAATTAGGGTCACACGGCCAAGACACACGCCCATGTGCTTAGGCCGTGTGGCGATTTAAATTCCAAAAATTAAATGCAGACTTTACACGGCCTGGGCACATGCCCATGTCCTGTGGCCGTGTCTTTCACACGGCTGAGACACATGGCCGTGTCTCTGCCCGTGTGTTTACTACTGACCATTCTGTTTTTCATTTAGTAGGGTGCAGGGGACACACAGCTAGAGCATATGCCCATAGGGTAGACCGTGTGTCACACACTGCCTAGACACATGCCCGTGTGCTTACCCGTGTGGACAACTTTGAGGCTATATTCCAAGCCTTTTGTCACCCTTAATGACACGTGGCACACTTACACATTCATAATCATGGCTCATACAAGTCAACTTCTTATCAATTTATACTTGCTTAAGACTTCATATTTTATTTAGACCAAGCTTACCAAATTCACAAGCAATATGAAATATCAATTTACTTCCATTTCATACATTCATGCCCTAGTTGTTATTATGCCATTTACTCATACTTCCATCATCAAATATTCATGATCATATCCATAATTCATCCACGACAAAGGAATTTAACCATGACATGAGTGAACACGGCACATGCATGCATATAAGAATAGGATTACATCCCCATAATTATTATGAGCCATATCTCATGGCCATATACAAAATGAATCATCAAATCATTATAAGCCAACAACTTGGCTAAACTAATATGACATATAACAAAAAGACCAAGTCCTTATACATGCTATACTCAAAATACTTAAATCACTATACCAAAAAGATTAGTTTGATAGTGTGAATCAAGCTCTTACGTCCTTTGATCCCCGAGCTAGCTTGGAGACACTATAAGAAAATGAAAAAGGAAAGGGAGTAAGCATAAAGCTTAGTAAGTTTACATGTAAATAATTAACAACATTAACCATGAAATATTATACACATAACACAATAATATTTATCACAATGCCATCAAGTATCATAGTTACATTTTAAGTCATGCCATTTCCATAATGTACAATAAAACCCATGATCATAATTCATTCATTCACTTATTCCGAGGTCTCATCGATTCATAATCTCAATGTTTTTGAGCTTTTTGTATGTACCTGTATTCTTTCAACATGATCATACCTTGTCATCTCTTTGACATAATCGTTGGATAACCCATTGAACCACTTGGAATACTAAAGGATACCCGTGAACTCTTATACACATGGTAGGATGCCAATGCCATATCCCAGATATGGTCTCACATGGGGTCTCATATCGATGCCAATGCCATGTCCTAGACATGGTCTTAGATGGGATTATAGGTCGATGCCAATGCCATGTCCCAGACATGGTCTTACATGGGATCACATATCGATACCGATAGCCCAGCTATGGTCTTACACGAAATTACATATCGATGCCAAAGCCATGTACCAAACATGGTCTTACATGGGATTGTACATAACCCTAATGTCATGACATTTGTATCCTAACTATTTCTAAGGTTCAATCGGGATTTTGAGGTATCGAACTCATCGAATCTTCATCGAGTCATAATTAATTAAATCCATAAAGATAATTATACAATTCATGCAATATTAAAGCATTAAATACATGGTAATGTAACATTGCATTATTTACACACAAACTTACCTTGGTACCCAAAATATGGCTACTATTCGATTTAGTCCACAATTTTATTCTTTCCTCGATTTAGGTCTGGTCTCTGTTTTTCCTGATCTATAATAGAAAATTTTGCTTGTTTAATTATCGCATTGTTCAAAATAGTCCACAAATCATGCTTTTGCAAAATTACAAATTTGCCCCTAAACTTTTACATAATTACAACTTAGCCCATAGGCTCGTAAAATGAAATATGTTTATTTTCTTTGATACCCAAGCCTAGCCAAACTTATATCATACTCACATCAACCCACATTTTCTTTCAAATCATATTTTTAACCACCTATTTTATAACTTTTGCAAAAAAGTCCTTTTTAAGTGTTTTCATGAAAAACCACTTAGTAAAAGATGTTTATCATGCATCAAACTTTCATATTCCTCCATTAAACACCAAAATACATGCATTTCACTCATGGTTAAGTTTTTGAACATGAACTCTAGCTCATAATAATGGTAGAAATAGCTAGATCATGCTTCAAAGATCTCAAAAACATAAAGAACATTAAAAACGGGGCTAGGGTGTACTTACAATCGAGCTTGAAAGGATGAAAATCCCTAGCTATGTCTCCTTGAGAATTTAAGCTAAGGAGGAGGAAGATGTACACAATTTTTTACTTATTTTTCCCTTTTTATTCTTTTATTAACCAAATGACAAAAATGCCCTTAAGGCCTTTCTTTCAAAATATTCCTATTCATGCCCTTTTTTTCCAAAAAAATTGAAATTGGGAAAATTACTATTTAAGGACCTCTAATTAATAATTTATTACAATATCATGCTTAAAGCTTCTAGAACTCACATTTTGTAGTTTAGTCCTAAATATCAAATTGGACACTTTACCAATAGAATTCTTCATGAAACTTTCACACAAGCATGCAATCATATCTTAGACCTCATAAGAAGTATAAAATAATTATTTCTACCTCAGATTTGTGGACTCTATAACACCCCTTGCCTGAGACTGTCGCTGGAGTCGAGCACGAGGCGTTACTTGACTTAACTTACTAATTCGGGGTATAAAATTTTCTTTTAAAATTAATTTATAAAATTTTCTTTCAAAATTAATTTATTTACATTCATTCAGTACGTCCCTAAAAAGGGCCCTCGAGACCCTAAAACATGCAATTGAAACGGTTCGGGACCAAATTGGGAACATTAAAATTTTTTCAAATACTTAGACAAATCAAAACAATTTATTTCATTATTCCTTATAAAACTGTCCACCTGTGTCATAGTCACTAAATAAATCATAACTCGAGTCACAAAACTCAAAATTTAAATTCCTAAACTTTTCCTGAAACTAGACTCATATATCTTCTTAATAATTTTTTTTTCCAGAATTTTTGGTCAAGTCATAGCTGAAACATACTTGCTTTGCAGAACTCAATAATAACAATACTAATAACAATAAGTGCATAATAATAAAATGCTACTCAACTTACATACTTACACCCTGAATCTCATCATATCATCGACTTAACTTATTCTCATCAAACTATGCTAGTCAATGTTTCTTGTTATCATACAAAGCCATAATACGAAATATGGTCTTACTATAAATTATACAAGTTCTCTTTCCAATATCGAATTATTATCGAACATTAATCATTATATCTGAAACTCAATACTAAAGTATTTATGACCAAAATATCAGTTTACCATTCAAATATGTATAATTAAATGCTTCTTAAACATATGAACTTACTTCGATACCAAAATGACCATTTTACCAACTTTCCCGATTTTTTATTTTTCTCCCGTTCTAGGTCCAAATCTCACTTTCTAGGACCTAAAACATAATATTTCTCTTATTTAATTAATGTAATATTCAAAACATTCCCTAACTCAAACTTTTGAAAAATTATAATTTTGCCCCTAAACCTTTGTAGAATTACGGTTTTGCCCCTAGGCTCAAAAGTTAATATTTATCCTTTTTTCTTATGTTTTATGAAACGTTGAACATTTTTTCCTTCTATGGCAACATCAAATTCCCACTCTATCATGTACTTATGAACATTAGGTATTTTTATCGATTATGTCGTTTTACTCATTTTCACTTAAAATCGCTTAGCAAAAGTTGTTTAACAGAATTTCAAGCTTCATATTCTACCATGAAACATCAAAATAAACACATTTAACCTATGGGTATTTTTCCAAATATGTTGAGGCACTACCGTTCTGATCCTGCGCATGTTATCTTGGTTGAGGAAATTGAGGTTAGGCCAGGCCTGACTTTTGAAGAGGAACCAGTTCAGATATTAGAGCGTGATGTAAAGGTTTTGAGGAGGAAGTCTATTCCACTGGTTAAGGTACTGTGGCATAATCACAGTTCTGATGAGGCTACGTGGGAGCCTGAGGAGGCGATGCGACAACAATACCCTCATTTGTTCTAATCAGGTAAATCTCGAGGCTAAAATTTTCTTTTAAGGCGTAGAGTTGTAATGCCTCAAATCCTAAGTAATTATTTATGTATGGTTGTGACACAACTGCATGTCTACTTCAGTGGTTATGTGTTCTAGGAGTGTCTAAGAAGTCTTGGGTTCAAGCCTTGGCTTGTGCAAAAATTTTGTTTTTGTATGAATAAACCCTGTCTCTAGTTAGTAGGCTTTTAAGTAAATGTGTTTATAACATGACAGAACAAGCCTGCTGGTCAAGGGGATAAGTGGCGTGTGGTAGTTACTTGAGGTTAGAGGTTCGAATCTTGGTAGGAGTAGTGGAGTGTTTTAGTTTGCTACTATGCCCTGTAAGTGGTTGAATGTTAATGGAACTCTGTGCTAGTGGGCGGATGGAGTGTTTGAGGGGTACGGGGGATTGTGTAGCCGAATTATAGGAGGATATTGTATAGAAAATTATGGGAAGTGAGGGGAGAGGGAGTAGTGTGCCGAATTTGAACTGTGGCACTCTAGACTTTCGACTTTGGTAAGTTTGAGTACACTAATTCAGGTTTTGTGAACATTTTGGTTCTTTTTTTTTGTTCTCTGGAAACCGATTAATGCTAGGGAGTTTTAGGTTAGCATTCTTCTCTGCATTTTCAGTTTGAGTGATTATTCCATCTCTTCTTGGGGCCGAACATAGCAAAAGACCATTCGGGTATCTCCTTTTCTATTTTTGCAAGCTTATTCTCCCTTTTTGTTCATTGGCCGAATGCTCTCTGTCTCTCCCTCTCTCAAACTTTGGCCGATTACTCCATATTCCATTCTCTCTCAATTCTTTTAATGCCCCCACGCCCGAAACCGTCGCCAGAGTCGAGCATGAGGGGTTACCGAACATAATTATCAAATTAAGAACTTCAAATCATTTGTTTCAACATTCACAGCTTTCTAGCTAACCGCGTCATAGTTACAAGAAAAATCATATCTCGAGTTACAAAACTCGAAACCCAGCTCTGTAAATTTTCCCTAAATCTAGACTCATATATATATTTACTAATTGTTTTCTATAATTTTTGGTTTGGCCAATTAGTACAGTTTATTAGTTAAAGTATCCCCTATTTCAGGGTTTGACTGCTCTGACATCTGTGTATTACGAATCAGATATCTATCTATACAGAATTTCAATGACTACGAGGTTTGTTTCTATTAAAACTAAACTCAATAAGTAATCTTTAAATATAAAGAATGACTTCTAATTATTTTTTTACAATTTATTATGAATTTTTAAAATCAGAATAGAGGATCTAGAAATCACTCTGGCCCTATTTCACAAGGTTTCAAATATCTCATAAAGTATAATATATATGCCTGTTTTTTTTATCCATATGAAAATAGACTCATTAAGATTCAATTCCATAACTTTCTCATCATTTAATTCCATTTATACTATTTTTAGTGATTTTTCAAATTCATGTCATTGCTGCAGCAATATTCTGTTTTAAGGCAAATTTCATCTTTTCATGAGTTGTTATGAACTAGATAACCTATTAAAGTTCCATGATATCAAACATGATCTAAATTTAACCATCACCATGACTTATCAATATCAAACATTTTCTCAACCAATCATGGCCATATCATAAAATTATTTACACAAAATAAGTATATTGCTATACATGCCATACTTAAGTTTTACAAGCCATTTACCCAGATGAAAGTCCTTTGGATAATGTGATCGAACCTTCGACCCGTCCCGATTCCTGAGCTGGCTTGTTCAAAACTACAGTAAATAAAGAGGGGGTAGTAAGCATAAATGCGTAGTAAGTTCATATGTAAATAACAAGTAACATAACAATACAAATATACCAAACAACTTTAGCATGGTATCACCAAAACATATATCACATTTCTAAACATCATTCATCATCTTACCACCTTATCGTTGTTGTATCTATTTTCAACCCGAGGGTTAAGAACATACCTGTCCAAAGTGTCCATTTCACAACACTTACCAAAACGTCGCTTGCACCTTAAGTGTTCTTCCATTTCACTAGAAATTTCACCCGTTGAACACATCGTAATAGAACTCGGATACACGGATAATTTGCACATAATTGCCTCATATGTAATCAAGAAATCACGTAACACGCCCCTAAGTGAACTCGGACTCAACTCAACGAGCTCGGGCATTCGCATCCATAAGTGAACTCGGGCTCAACTCAACGAGTTCGGATGCCTAGTTACATTTCACGAACTCGGACTCAACTCAACGAGTTCGGACATTCGCATCCATAAGTGAACTCGGACTTAACTCAACAAGTTCGGATGCTCAACCATCCTAGTGACATGTCACTTGTATCCTAATCTATTCCTAAGGTTCAAACGGGATTTTCCTCGAACACATATCCTTTCCATCTTCCGTAAAATACCAAAACCAATACTCGGTAGTACTTTATATTTAACAATTAATACACATAATTTGCATTTTATTCGAAAATAACCACAAAGCATATATTTCATAATAAAAATCAGCATATCATATAATTAACATCAATAACTTAAAAATAACAATTATGCTACATTATTTACACATGAACTTACCTTGGTACTAAAATATAAAGATTTTGCAATTTAGTCCACAATCTTTTCTTTTCCTCGATCGTGACATGAATCTCGTTTCTCTTGATCTATAATGCCAAATTAATCTTATTTAATACATACATTCATCAAAACAGCATTTAATATGAACTTTGGAAAAATTACACTTTTGCCCCTAAACTCTTTGCATAATTACACTTTTGCCCCTAGGCTCGGGAATTAAACTTTATTCCTTATTCTTATGTTTTATAACATGCTGATCATTTTTCCCTTCTATGGCAACATCAAATTCTTACTCTAACATATACTTGTGACTATTAGGTATTTTTGCCGATTAAGCCCTTTTGCTCGTTTTCACTCAAAACCGAGTAGCACAAGTTGTCTAACAAAATTTAAAACCCCATATTCTATCATAAAACATCAAAATACACAAATTTCACCTATGGGTATTTTTCCAAATATAAACCCTAGGTTGAATTATTGCTAACATAAGCTTAATCGAGCTACCGGGATTCCAAAAACGTAAAGAACATTAAAAACGGGGCTTGGAATCACTTACTATGGAGCTTGGAAGCTTGAAACAAACCCTAACTATGGAGAACCCTTGAAATTTTGGCCTAATGAAGAAGATGGACAAAAATTGGCTTTTAATTTTGTTTTTAATTCATTTTAATAACTAAATGACCAAAATGCCCTTACTACTAAACTTTCCAAAAATTCCATCCATGTCCAATTTTTGTCCATAGACTTAGAAATTGGTCGAATTGTTATTTAAGACCTCCTAATTAATATTTCAATGTAATTTCATAATAAAAACTTCTAGAATGAAAATTTTGCAACTTATTCGATTTAGTCCTTACTTTCAATTTAAGCACTTTAGGCATAGAATTTCATCACGAAATTTTCACACAATCATGCAATCATATCATATTCATCAAAATAATTATAAAATAATTATTTTTATGCCTCTTTTTTAGCAGTCTCGTCCATAAGAGAAGATTGACCATCTCTTCTTCCAGGGAAACCGCTAAAAAAAGATTGAACATGTGGGAGGATCCGAACGAATTCTGTTTAAAACCAGTAGTTTAGTTTCAGTACTCAAGTTCCAGGGCTCGTAGAAAGAAAAGAGGTAGGTACATTTCCCGGCTTTGCTTGCGCGATTTGCACTTCTGATTGGAACCCAGTCTAGAATCGTCGATTTTGGCCTGATCTTCTGATTGACAACCAGCCTGACTTTCTAAGAAAAAGTCCGGATAATAGGTCTTTGCCAAATTATGACGAATGGCTAACTAACCTAACTAACTAAC
The DNA here is from genome assembly GCF_007990345.1 of Gossypium hirsutum. NCBI lineage: Eukaryota > Viridiplantae > Streptophyta > Magnoliopsida > Malvales > Malvaceae > Gossypium > Gossypium hirsutum. The sequence continues at coordinate 53,617,086 of NC_053425.1, read as the reverse complement.
TAGTGCCCCACTCATACGGGCCCTCCTTTGTGCTGAAGGCCGTCTTCCATTTATCTCCCCACCCAACCAATACCATGGTTGTATCCACTTATCAAATCCACCTTTGAGAACATGCGCCTACGCCCACTCAGAACTTGAGCATCGGGTAAAATCAATAAAGTTCAACGCTCTTTTCTCACTGCTTGGGGCTCCTTGAGTGGTGAATGTGTCGAACAGCCGTCTGATGGAAAACAACTTTCACGTTCGGTTCAGAGAGCACTTTTTTCGTTGAGAATTCCTCGATCAATTAGCCAAGATTTTGACCAGATACGAAATCACTGGTGCTCGATCCTCCAACAACCTCTTACACTCGGTCAACGAATAAAGGAAAATCAGTCTTTTCTGGGTCAGCTCTTAGAAATTATCAAGACAAAGAAAATGGAAGAAGATAGGCCAATTGGTGATAGAGCCGAAAAACCCTTCCGGTCACGAAACCACTATTCCGATTAAGCCCTAATTCAAGATATTACAACTCTCCCCCCCTTTTAAGGATTTTCGTCCTCGAAAATCTTACCGGTAAACAGGTGTGGGTATTGATTTTTCATAGTTTCTTCAGGTTCCCATGTAGTCTCTTCTACCTCATGCTTTTGCCATAACACTTTCACAAGTGCAACACTTTTATTTCTTAGTTGTTTGACTTCTCGAGCTAAAATCTTAATCTGTTCTTCTTCATAAGTCATATCCGGTCGTAGTTCAACTTCTGTCGGTGAAATTATATGTGAAGGATCCGAACGATACCGACGTAACATAGATACGTGAAACACATCATGAATCTTCTCTAATTTAGGTGGTAGCGCTAGCCGATATGCTACCGGTCCAACTTTTTCAATTATTTCATACGGTCCAATAAAACGCGGACTTAACTTGCCCTTTCGTCCAAATCTAAGGACTTTCTTCCATGGAGACACTTTCAAAAATACCTTATCACCAACTTGAAACTCCATTTCTTTTCGTTTCAAATCCGCATAAGATTTCTGTCTATCTGAAGCAGCTTTCAAAAAATCTCGAATCACTTTCACCTTTTCTTCGGTTTCTTTTATTAAATCAACTCCATAAATCTGATTTTCCTTGAGTTCAGTCCAATACAATGGAATCTGACATTTACGACCATATAATGCTTCATAAGGTGCCATCTTCAAACTCGTCTGATAACTATTATTATAAGCAAATTCTACCAATGGTAAGTACCTTTCCCAACTATCTTGAAATTCCAATACGCAACATCTGAGCATGTCTTCAAGAATCTGAATTACTCTCTCTGATTTTCCATCAGTTTGTGGATGAAAGGCAGTGCTGAAATTTAACTTTGTACCTAATGCCTCTTGCAACTTTTGCCAAAACCGTGAGGTAAACCTCGGATCTCTATCCGAAATGATTGACAAAGGTATCCCATGAAGTCTAACAATCTCTCAGATATACAATTCAGCCAACTTATTAAGAGAATAATCTGTACGTACCAGAATAAAATGAGCCGATTTAGTCAGTCTGTCAACTATTGCCCAGATGGCATTTTTCTTCCCTGGAGTTAACGGCAGCCCTGATATAAAATCCATAGTAATCCGATCCCATTTCCATTCAGGAACCATAATAGGCTGAAGTAATCCCGAAGGTACTTGGTGTTCAGCTTTCACTTGTTGACAAACTAAGCACTTTGATACAAACTCGGAAATATCTCTTTTCATTCCACTCCACCAGTACATTTCCTTTAAGTCATTATACATCTTCGTACTGCCCGGATGAACCGCCAAACAACCATTATGTGCTTCATGCAAAATCTTTTGAATCAACTCATCATTTTTCGGTACACAAATCTGATTTTTAAACATCAAACAACCATCAGAACCGATTCTGAAATCTGATCCCGTATCAGCATCACACTGTTTTCTCTTGGCTAGCAAATCTTGATCATTTTTCTGAGCTTCAAAAATCTCTTGTAAAACCATCGGTCTTGCTCTTAACTCTGCTAGAATCGAACTGTCATCTGACATTTTCAACTGAGTGTTCATAACTCTCAAAGCAAACAACAACTTTCTGCTTAAAGCATCGGCAACCACATTCGCTTTTCCCGGATGATAATCAATAACAAGCTCGTAATCTTTCAATAACTCTAACCATCTTCGCTGTCTCAAATTCAAGTCTTTTTGTGACATCAAGTATTTAAGACTTTTGTGATCGGTATATACTCGGCACTTTTCACCATATAAATAATGTCGCCAAATCTTCAAAGCAAACACCACTGCAGCCAATTCCAAATCGTGAGTAGGATAATTCCTCTCATGAGGTTTTAACTGCCTCAAAGCATAAGCCACCACTTTTCTTTCTTGCATGAGTACACACCCCAAACCATTTAGAGAAGCATCACTATACACCACAAATTCTTTACCTGATTCGGGTTGTATCAACACTGGTGCTTCACTTAATAACTTTTTCAATTCTTTGAAACTCTGTTGACATTCTTCCATCCATTCAAATTTAACATCCTTTCGGAGTAGTCTAGTCATAGGAGCCGCAATTATAGAAAACCCATTTACAAACCGCAGATAATACCCAGCTAGCCCCAAGAAACTCCTAACTTCAGTTACATTTTTTGGTGGTTTCCAATCAACAATAGCTGAAATTTTACTAGGATCAACCTGTATACCATCACCTGAAACAATATGACCCAAAAATCCAACTTCCCAGAGCCAAAATTCACTTTTACTAAACTTAGCATACAGCTGCTTATCTCTCAAAGTTTGCAAAACTATCCTCAAATGCTCAGAATGCTCTGTCTCATCTTTTGAATAAATTAAAATATCATCTATAAACACCACAACAAATTTGTCCAGGTATGGCCGAAATATGCGATTCATTAAGTCCATAAACACAGCAGGAGCATTTGTCAACCCGAATGGCATAACTAAAAATTCATAATGATTGTACCTTGTTCTAAAAGCAGTTTTAGGCACATCTGACTCTTTCACTCGCAGCTGATAATACCCAGATCTCAAGTCAAACTTTGAAAACCATGTCGCTCCTTTTAGCTGATCAAACAAATCATCAATTCTCGGCAATGGATACTTGTTTTTGATTGTCACCTTGTTTAACTGCCGATAATCAACACATAATCTCATAGAACCATCCTTCTTTTTCACAAATAACACGGGAGCACCCCAAGGTGAAAAACTTGGTCTCACAAAGCCTTTATCAGTCAACTCTTGCAACTGCGACTTTAATTCTTTCAACTCTATTGGTGCCATTCTATATGGAGCAATCGAGATCAGAGCTGTTCTCGGTATCAAATCTATACCATATTCTACTTCCCTGACTGGAGGCAAACCCGGCAATTCTTCTGGAAATACATCCGCAAATTCACACAGAACCGGCACTGATTCAACTTTCTTTTCAAATTCTTTTGTATTAATTACATACGCCAAATAAGCTTCATAACCCTTTCTCAAATATCTATGAGTCGACATCGAAGAAATCATACTAAATATTGCCTCTGATTTGTCTGGTTCAACCCGCAAGATTTCACCACTTTCACATTTTAATTCTATAACCTTTACTTTGCAATTTACTACAGCATCATGCAATGTCAACCAATCCATACCCAAAATAACATCAAATTCATCAAACGGCAACAACATCAAGTCGGCCGGAAAGTAATGACACCGAATCATTAAAGGCCATTTCTTGCATACTTTATCAACTATCACACATTTTCCTAACGGATTCGACACTCTAATCATAAATTCTGTGTTCTCAACAGGTATATTCATACTAGACACCAGTTTCATGCATACATATGAATGAGTAGAACTGGGATCAATCAAAGCAATAATATTAGTATCATAAAGAGAAAATGTACCGGTAATCACATCGGGTGAGGAAGCATCTTCACGCGCTTTAATAGCATAAGTTCTAGCCGGAGCTCTTCCTTCAGATCTAACTGCTGCATCTCTGGCTACATTCTTACTGCTTGTTTCACTTCCAGCTTTTCTTGGATACCTTCCCCTCGAGTCTGCACCACTAGCTTTTACATTCTGAAATTTTTCTTTCTCAGCTCTCTCTGGGCAGTCTCTAATAAAATGATCCGGATACCCACATCGAAAACATTCATTTGCTTTGCACGGACCAAAATGATTTCTACCACACCGCTGGCACTCGGGTTTAACAAATCTCGTATTTCCCACACTAGCCGCAGAAGTAGTCTGAGATTTAGGACCCACATTTCGCTTCTTAAAATTTCCATATGATTGCCCAACTGAAACTTGGGAACGAGGATTCATATTTCTTGACTTTCCGGTTTACTTTGAGGGTGCATTACTCATTGGTCTTTTCTTCCCATTTCGTGTTTCAGATTCTACCTTTTTTTTTTCCTTCAGTAATTCTTCAGCCTTGCAAGCTCGATCGACAAGTACCACCATTTTTTTAGTTCAAGGATCCCAACAAATACCTTAATGTCTTCGTTAAGCCCGTCTTCAAATCGTCGGCACATCTTGGCTTCTATAGGAACATATTCCCTGGCATACTTACTCAATCGAACAAACTCTCTTTCATATTCTGAGACTGTCATATTACCTTGCTTCAGCTCAAGAAACTCTTTACATTTCTGATCAATAAATCTTTCACTAATATATTTCTTCCGAAACTCTTCTTGAAAGAATTCCCAGGTTACCCTCTCTTTCGGTACCACCGAAATCAAAGTCTTCCACCAATTATAGGCTAAATCTCTCAACAAAGATGTAGCACATTTCAATCATTCTTCAGGTGTACAAGATAATTCATCAAATACCCAGATAGAAGTTTCAAGCCAGAACTCTGCTTTCTCTACATCATCATCAATATTTGCTCTAAATTCTTGAGCCCCTTGTTTACGAATTCTGTCAACGGGGGTTCTGTGAAATTTTATCATATCCACTCCCTGAGGCATCAGAGGCATAGGTTCAGGAATTGGGGGAGGTGGGGGAGGTCGTACATTTGGGTTCGTATGAACGAACTCAATGTACCATGCACTCATCATTTGGAGAAAGGCTTCCCGATCCCTTTCTCCTCTCCTTGACCAACAGCAGGGGGTGGGTTTCCAGTTGGCGCTGCCCCTTCAGCCGGAGCTGGCGCATTACTCTCTACTTCATCTGCCATAGCTGGATCAGGATCCATTTAAAAAGGTCAGAAGTCGTCACACTATCACAATTCATACATATGGCATGTATAGCAAAATCTGTACATACAACACGAAGTCTGAGAACTGACTAAACCGGCTCTGATACCACCAAATGTAATGCCCCCACGCCCAAAACCATTGCTGGAGTCGAGCTTGAGGGGTTACCGAACATAATTTATCAAATTAAGAACTTCAAATCAATTGTTTCTATATTCACAACTTTCTAGCTACCTGCGTCACAGTTACAAGAAAAATCATATCTCGAGTTACGAAACTAAAAATCAAGATCCGTAAATTTTTCCTAAATCTATACTCATATATCTATTTACTAATTTTTTTCTATAATTTTTGGTTGGGCCAATTAGTATAGTTTATTAGTTAAAGTCTCCCCTGTTTCAGGGTTCAACTGCTCTGACATCTGTGTATTACAAATCAGATATCTCTCTATACAGAATTTCAATGACTATGAGGTTTGTTTCTATTAAAACTATACTCAATAAGTAATCTGTACATCTAAATAATGACTTCTAATTATTTTTTTACTATTTATTATGAATTTTTAAATTCAGAACAGAGGATCCAGAAATCACTCTGGCCCTGTTTCACAAGGTTTCAAATATCTCATAAAGTATAATTTATATGCCTGTTTTTTTTATCCATATGAAAATAGACTCATTAAGATTCAATTCCATAACTTTCTCATCATTTAATTCCATTTATACTACTTTTAGTGATTTTTCAAATTCATGTCATTGCTGCAGCAATATTCTGTTTTAAGGCAAATTTCATCTTTTCATGAGTTGTTATGAACTAGATAACCTATTAAACTTCCATGATATCAAACAAGATCTAAATTTAACCATCACCATGACTTATCAATATCAAAAATTTTCTCAACCAATCATGGCCATATCATAAAATTATTTACACAAAATAAGTATATTGCTATACATGCCATACTTAAGTTTTACAACCCATTTACCCTGATGAAAGTCCTTTGGATAGTGTGATCGAACCTTCGACCTGTCCCGATTCCCGAGCTGGCCTGTTCAAAACTACAATAAATAAAGAGGAGGGAGTAAGCATAAATGCTTAGTAAGTTCATATGTAAATAACAAGTAACATAACAATACAAATATACCAAACAACTTTAGCATGGTATCACCAAAACATATATCACATTTCTAAACATCATTCATCATCTTACCACCTTATCATTGTTGTATCTATTTTCAGCCCGAGGGTTAAGAACATACCTGTCCAAAATTTTCATTTCACAACACTTACTAAAACGTCGCTTGCACCTTAAGTGTTCTTCCATTTCACTAGAAATTTCACCCGTTGAACACATCGGAATACAACTCGGATACACGGATAATTTGCACATAAGTGCCTCATATGTAATCAATAAATCATGTAACCCGCCCCTAAGTGAACTCGGACTCAACTAAACGAGCTCGGGCGTTCGCATCCATAAGTGAACTCGGACTCAACTCAATGAGTTCGGATGCCTAGTTACATTTCACGAACTCAGACTCAACTCAACGAGTTCAGACATTCGCATCCATAAGTGAACTCGAACTTAACTCAACAAGTTCGGATGCTCAACCATCCTAGTGACATGTCACTTGTATCCTAATCTATTCCTAAGGTTCAAACGGGATTTTCCTCGAACACATATCCTTGCCATCTTCCGTAAAATACCAAAAAGCAATACTCGGTAGTACTTTATATTTAACAATTAATACACATAATTTGCATTTTATTCGAAAATAACCACAAAGCATATATTTCATAATAAAAATCAGCATATCATATAATTAACATCAATAACTTAAAAATAACAATTATGCTACATTATTTACACATGAACTTACCTTGGTACCAAAATATAAAGATTTTGCAATTTAGTCCACAATCTTTTCTTTTCCTCGATCGTGACTTGGATCTCATTTCTCTTTATCTATTATGCCAAATTAATCTTATTTAATACATACATTCATCAAAACAGCATTTAATATGAACTTTGGAAAAATTACACTTTTGCCCCTAAACTTTTCCATAATTACACTTTTGCCCCTAGGCTCGGGAATTAAACTTTATTCCTTATTCTTATGTTTTATAACATGCTGATCATTTTTCCCTTCTATGGCAACATCAAATTCTTACTCTAACATATACTTGTGACTATTAGGTATTTTTGCCGATTAAGCCCTTTTACTCGTTTTCACTCAAAACCGAGTAGTACAAGTTGTCTAACGTAATTTAAAACCCCATATTCTATCATAAAACATCAAAATACACAAATTTCACCTATGGGTATTTTTCCAAATATAAACCCTAGGTTGAATTATTGCTAACATAAGCTTAATCGAGCTACCAGGATTCCAAAAACGTAAAGAACATTAAAAACGGGGCTTGGAATCACTTACTATGGAGCTTGGAAGCTTGAAACAAACCCTAACTATGGAGAACCCTTGAAATTTTGGCCTAATGAAGAAGATGGACAAAAATTGGCTTTTAATTTTGTTTTTAATTCATTTTAATAACTAAATGACCAAAATGCCCTTACTACTAAACTTTCCAAAAATTCCATCCATGTCCAATTTTTGTCCATAGACTTAGAAATTGGTCAAATTGTTATTTAAGACCTCCTAATTAATATTACAATGCAATTTCATACTAAAAACTTCTAGAATGCAAATTTTGTAACTTATTCGATTTAGTCCCTACTTTCAATTTAAGCACTTTAGGCATAGAATTTCATCACGAAATTTTCACACAATCATGCAATCATATCATATTCATCAAAATAATTATAAAATAATTATTTTTATCTCGGATTTGTGGTCACGAAACCACTATTCTGATTAAGCCCTAATTCAGGATATTACAATTCTTCCCTTTTTATTCAACTTGCTGATTGATCGATTGCTTCTTGTTCTCTTTCCCTCTCTTCATCTTAGTTTGTTGTAGTCGAATACCCCTTTCTCTTCTCCCTCTATTCCTTTGACTTTTATCAAGTGTCCCTTCTTGCATTGTTAAATCAAATACCTTATTCTCTTTCCCTATCCTGCTTGCGGTTTCTTTCTAAAAGGGGTATTTTCTTTGGTATTTCTCTGTTCCTTGGCCGAATATTTGGTCTTTCCATCCTCCCTCTTCGGTCGACTTTTCTTCTCCTAGCAGTTGGTTCTGTCCAATGCGAGTTGCTTTTGGTTGATAAGTATTTCGATAAGGATAGAAGTTATATTTCAAGCATTGTACGTAGTGTTGTTATTTGTTAATCTATTAGGTTCCTAACATGTGGCCATGTCGCATTGTTTTGGCAGCATCCAATCATGTTGAACTCAGTTTACTTACAGATTTGTAAGGCTACATCGGTTGAAGCAGTGGAAGTAAGTGACAGTAACGAGTTTGTTTGGGAACTATTTTTGTATTAAGCATGACTAGCATTGGTCATGAACTTGTCTTATGTTTTAGGTGTGAATTATTCCAGGAACGTTCGTACCAAGAATCCTATCAGGTGTGAACAAATGCATCTGTGACTATAAGAATCGTTAAAAGCTGAAATAACTGGACGTTGACGCTATATAGGCATGCGCTCGTTCGTGTGGTAGTCCGTATGCCTAAACATGGGTTTATAATTGTTGAGGCTGGCTATGAGCAATTTCATGGGCCGAGCCTGTTTTGGGCCAAATTGAGCTGTGTGGGCCCCAAGGGCATGTGAGCCCTACATAGGTACACCACACGTACGTTTGGAGAATTTTGGGCCAGGCTGTGTATCCACATGGCCAAAGGCCATCTATGGGCTTTGTGGGCCATAAAATGGGCCATGGGCCCATTTTCACTGTTTGACTATTAAGGTTGCACGGGTAGTTCGAGATGGACCTACTGTTAGGTCGATAAGTGTACCTAGACCCCATAATTAAAAATGACTGAAATGCCCCTACGTGTAGAATGACTGATATGTCGCTATGAGATGTATGATTATGATTGATCATGCCATTATATATATATTGATCTCACGTATGATATTATGACATAATGAATGTTATGTTGTATGAGGATGAGATTTATTACGATTGGAGGAAGTGTACTGTACTAGCCAGCTCTGCTGTAAATACTGTTTAGTGCCGCAACCGGTACTACTGAGAGTGTAGGGATGGGTGGGTTTATTTTATCCCCACATGGAGTGTAGGGTTGGACAGAGATGGAGTGTAGAGGCTGGTTAGGTAGGATTTATTGATTGCATATCTATATTGTACTGTTACTAAGATGGGCTTAGGCCCACACTGATATTGATACTATAACGGGCTAAGGCCCTGACTGAAACTTAACCGTGAATGAATTGGGATTAGGCCCAGACAATTTATGCTCACTATCTGGTGTTGATATGGGATTACACAGGAGTTTCCATAACTCACCCATCTGTTTATCTGTAGAGATAATTCCCAGGCTTAGGCGGGTCGGTGCTGCAAGGGGCTCAAAGGCAGCCACACAACTGCACAGACTTTCTTATTGGGTTTAAATTATAATAGTTTTATTTGGGGTAATTTGTTTTTGTAATAAGGCCTCTTTAATTTTTAACTTTTAATTTTTTGGGTTTTATTTATTCTGATTTATTTCTACTACTAGTAGTACACGGGTTTTCAAAAAGACAAATGTTTTTCAAAACACCACGTTCACGCAATATGTTTTAAAGGCTTCTGCAAGAAATAATGTTTTTAAAATTAATAACAATTTAATATGATTAACTTTTAACAAACGACTTAGATTTTGAAAATGGGTAAAACGTATGTTAAGATCACATAAAGAGGTTAAATAAAGAACAGGTTTTTCAATGAGAGTATACTTTGTGAAGAACACTTCAATGTGACATTGCCAGATTCGGCCATAACGTCCAGGCCGGGTTTGGGGTGTTACATCATCAACTTCAGCTCAATTAGGATCCATTACTATATGAAAACACAATTTAAAAAGGTCAGAGTCGTCACACTATCATGATTCATTTATGGCATGTATAGCTAGACTCGTACACATGCTATGTTATTCTGAGAATCGACTAAACCATAGCTCTAATACTACTGAATGTAACACCCTTTACTCATGCCCGATGCCGAGACAGGATATGAGGCATTACCGGGCTTAATCACAAGCAACATACAAAACCTGGCCATAAAAATTTCGTTCCAATTCAATCCATTCATACATATGCAAATTGTTCCTTATATGGGCCTACGAGGCCCAAAACATACATCAGGTATAGTTCAGGACTAAACCAAGAACTTTAGAAAACTTTGGGAAAACTTAGAAAATTTTCATCAAATAGAGTCACACGCCCGTGAGGGTAGGTTGTGTGGTCACACACGCCCGTGTGGCTTGGGACATGCCCGTGTCCTCAGTCAGTGTAACTTTCTGTTTATGACATCATCAATACAATTAGGGTCACACGTTCAAGACACACGCCCATGTGCTCAGGCTATGTGGTAATTTAAATTCCAAAAATTAAGTGCAGACTTCACACGGCCTGGGCACATGCCCATGTCCTGCGGCTGTGTCCTTCACACGGCCGTGTCTTTGCACGTGTGTTTACTACTGAGCATTCTATTTTGCATTTAATAAGGTGTAGGAGGCACATGGATAGAGCACAGGCCAATAAGGCAAACCGTGTGTCACACACGGCCTAGACACACGCCCGTGTGCCTACTCGTGTGGATAACTTTGAGGCTATATTCCAAGCCTTTTGTCACCCTTAATGAAACATGCACACTTACATATTCATAATCATGGCTCATGCAAGTCAACTTCTTATCAATTTATACTTGCTTAAGACTTCATATTTTATTTAGACCAAGCTTACCAAATTCACATACAATATGAAATATCAATTTACTTCCATTTCATACATTCATGCCTTAGTTGTTATTATGCCATTTACTCATATTTCCATTATCAAATATCCATGATCATATCCACAATTCATCGATGACAAGTGAATTTAACCCCGACATGAGTGAACATGGCACATGCATGCATATATGAATAGGATTACATCCCAATAATTATTATGAGCCATATCTCATGGCCATATACAAAATGAATCATCAAATCATTATAAGCCAACAACTTGGCTAAAACAATATGACATATAACAAAAAGACAATGTCTCTATACATGCCATACTCAAAATACTTAAATTCAATATACCCAAAAGATTAGTTTGATAGTGTGAATCGAGCCCCGATGTCTTTCGATCCCCGAGCTAGCTTGGCGACACTATAAGAAAATGAAAAAGGAAAGGGAGTAAGCATAAAGCTTAGTAAGTTTGCATGTAAATAGTTAACAACATTAACCATGCAATATTATACACATAACACAATAATATTTATCACAATGTCATCAAGTATCATAGGTTCATTTTAAGTCATCAATTTACATAATGTACAATAAAACTCATGATCATAATTCATTCATTCAATTCTTCTGAGGCCTCATCGATTCGTAATCTCGATGTTTCTGAGTTTTGTGTACATACCTATATTCTTTCAACATGATCATACATTGTCATCTCTTTGACATAATTGTTGGATTGCCCGTTGAACCACTTGGAATACTAAAAGATACTCAAGAACTCTCATACACATGGTAGGATGCCAATGCCATATCCCATATATGGTCTTACATAGGACCACATATCGATGCCAATGCCATGTCCCAGACATGGTCTTATAAGTGATCGTAGGTCGATGCCAATGGCAAGTCCTAGACATGGTCCTACATGGGATCACATATTGATGCCGATAGACTAGCTATGGTCTTACACAAAATTACATATCGATGCCAAAGCCATGTTCCAGACATGGTCTTACATGGGATCGTACATAACCCTAATATCATGACATTTGTATCCTAACTATTCCTAAGGTTCAACTGGGATTTTAAGGTATTGAACTCATCGAATCGTCATCGAGTCATCATTAATTAAATCCATAAAGACAATTATACAATTCATGCAATATTAAAGCATTAAATACATAATAATGTAACGTTGCATTATTTACATGCAAACTTACCTCGGTACCCAAAATATGGCTACTATTCGATTTAGTCCACAACTTTGTTTTTTTCCTTAGTTTAGGTCCGGACTCTATTTTTCTTGATCTATAATAGCAAATTTCACTTATTTAATTATCAAATTGTTCAAAATAGTCCATAAATCATGCTTTGGAAAAATTATAATTTTGCCCCTAAACTTTCACATAATTACAACTTAGCCCCTAGGCTCGTAAAATGAAATGTGTTCATTTTCTTTGATACCCAAGCCTAGCCAAACTTATATCATACTCATAACAGCCCACATTTTCTTTCAAATCAGATTTTTAACTACCTATTTTACAACTTTTACAAAAAATGTCCTTTTTAGGTGTTTTTATGAAAAACCACTTAGTAAAAGATGTTTTTCATGCATCAAACTTTCATATTCCTCCATTAAACACCAAAATACATGCACGTCACTCATGGGTAAGTTTTTGAACATGAACGCTAGCTCAAAATAATGGTAGAAATAGCTAGATCATGCTTCAGAGATCTCAAAAACATAAAGAACATTCAAAATGGGGCTAGGGTATACTTACAATCGAGCTTGAAAGGATGAAAAAAACCCTTGCTGTGGCTCCTTGAGAATTTCGAATAAGGAGGAGGAAGATGTACACAATTTTTTACTTATTTTCCCTTTTTATTCTTTTATTAATCAAATGAAAAAAATACTGTAACACCCCTTACCCGAGTCCGAGTCCGAGACAGGGTACAAGGCTTTACCGGACTTAAACGTACACAACTATGTAAAACTATGCCATAAAATTTCATTCAAATTAAAAATATTCATTCATATTCATAATGCCCCTTATATCGGCTTATGAGGCCCAAAACATACATCGGAGGTGGTTTGGGACTAAACCAAGAACTTACGAACTTTTTACAACACTTAGAAAATTTTCATATTTTGGAGAGTCACAAGCCCGTGTGATCACACACGCTCGTGTGGCTCAAGACACGCCCGTGTCCTCTACCCATGTAACTCTCTATTTATGATGCCAGCAACGATACGGGGTTACACGGCCAAGTCACATGCCCGTGTGCTAGACCTTGTCCTCCACACGGATGAGACACACGATCGCGTCTCTACCCGTGTGGCCCAGAAAATAGTTATTTACCAAGCCACTTGGCACCCTCGTTAGCACTTACTTAAACATAACTTCAATAGCACTTTTCGAGGCAATTTCATATTGATTTATTCATGCATAAGGCACCATAATTTACCCAGTTTAAACTTATCTACTTCAAGCTATAATTATCGTTAACACATTTTTACACTTCATACTTTGCTAGTCTATCCATAGACCAATTTATTCACTTTCAAACCATCAAGTAATCTAGGGCACAAAATTGTACAAAATTTCTTAGTAAGTCCATATGAAAATAATAAGCAATTTATTAGCATGTTTTTAACAATTCTCACATGTTCACAAGTTAATACAATCATAATTGCACAAAATTCTACTATTTACTCCTTCTCATCTCAAGCTGTCTACTCAAGTCACTGTCACTAAATTATTTATATCTTGAGCTATGGAACTCCAAATTAAGATCTGCTAATTTTCCCTGAAACTAGACTCATATATCTTCTTACCATAAAATTTTAAAAATTTTGGTCCATCCAATAAGTACAGTTTATTCTTTAAAGTCTCCCCTATTCTGCTATTTGACAGTTTCAACCCTTCTTCACTAAAAATTATTATCTCAGAGTACGGAATTCGGATAATGTTCCCATCTATTTCTATTGAAAATAGACTCGTCAAGGATTTAGTCAGATGAATTATAACCCATAATTATTTTCATACAGTTTTTAATGATTTTTCAAAGTTAAGACAAGGGAACCCGAAATCACTCTAGCCCTATCTCACAAAAATCCAAATATCTCATAACATGAAATTCTTTTGTTTTCACCGTTTTTCTATGTGAAACCAGACTTGATAAGCTTTAATTTCATATTTTATTCAATATCTAACTCAATTTAAAAAAAATTTGGTGGATTTTCAAATTCGGACTACTACTGCTGTCCAAAACTGTTTTAGTGTAGAATAATGATAACTAAGTTTATAACACCTTTACGAATCATTTCAACCTTCTTGGTAAAAATACATATTTATACATCATAAGCATAGACCCATAATCACAAGGTCATCACAAAATCATTCTGATGGGCATGACTTACTTATTTGCATCCTTACCAAAGGTGCATCATGAACTGAGATCATTTCTCATGAGTTTGCACACATACCCGTACCATTTGCAACATCATCATAACTTTTCTCAATAATGACACAATCTTTATATCACTCGTTGAACCGATTGGAATACTAAAAGATACCCGATAAGCCTCATACAAAAGGGTAAAATGCCAATGCCATGTCCCGGACATGGTCCTACAATGGCTCTCATACATCGGTGCCGATACCATGTCCTAGACATGGTCTTACATTGACACATATAACAATGTCGATGCCATGTTCCAAACATGGTCTTACAATGCTCGCATATTGAGGCCGATGCCATGTCCCAGACATGGTCTTACACTAGCTCTCATAATGTGGCCGATGCTATGTCCCAGACATGGTCTTACACAAGCACACATATCAATGCCGATGTCATGTCCCAGACATGGTCTTACACTGGCTCTCGTAATGTGGCCGATGCCATGTCCCAGACATGGTCTTACACTGACACACATATCAATACCGATGCCATGTCCTAGACATGTTCTTACACTAGCACACATATCAACCAAATGTCTTGGCATGGATATCCAATCTATTCCTAAGGTTCAACCGAGAGTTTTACCACAACAAATCTTTTCATACATATTCCATGTAATATCACTTTTTAACACCAAGTTACCATTCATTACAATGTCATCAAACATCATAGACATATGTATTAGGTCATTGCATATACATAGCTTACAATATAATTTCGTCAAGCATAACACCATCACGTACATAGTACCACAAACATATAATTCAACGCATCCACATTTTCATATCAATTCAGATTGCAATCACAAATCACAGTAACATTATTGTCTTACCAATTTTATCATATGACTCGTTTTTCAATTCCTCGTCGAGTATCTCTGTAAAAAATCATAAAAATTATATAATAATAATTAGGCATTTCAATTCAAATAAGACATTGCATTATTATTTTCACACGAACTTACCTCGAATACAAAAAACGGCTAATTATTCCCTTTTTATCCTTAACCACGTACTTTCTCGGTTTAAGCCCAAATCTCAATTTTCTTGATCTAACATTTCAAATATAGCTTATTTATTACTCAAATTATTCAAATTGACCCAAAAATCATACTTTGAAAATTTTACAATTTTGCCCCTAAACTTTCATTTATTTGTAAATTAGTCCCTCAACTCGAAAAATAAAATTCATTCAATTTTATCCCAACCCAAGCCTAGCTAAATATTTATCTTACTTACAGCAACCCACATATTTCATTATTTCACACCTTTACCATCTATTTTACCACTTTTACAAAAGGGTCCATTTTGGGTGTTTTCATGAAAAATAATTAACAAAAGTTGTTTATTTAACAACCAAGATTCATTTTCTTCCATAAAAATGTAGCAAACAACATGAATATTCTCATGGGAAAACCCTAGACTTTTAACCATTTTGCAAAATAGTCCCCTCATTAGCCAAATTAAGCTACAAGGTGATACGATCCCTCTCGGAAGAGTCGAGTCGTATTAGTGTGCCCGATCGTCGAAAAGAAGTTACGTTAGGTTTAATTGAAAGGTCAGATAAGAGAAAGAAGGATATTGGTTTTGGTTCGAATTGGAATAGGTAAGAAGAATTGAAGGTTCGAGTTTAGGGTCCGAATAGGTATAGATGAATGAATTGGTTCAATTAGGTAAGAGGGCATTGAAAAAATAGACATTATGGTATGAAGGGTAAGAACGAATTGGTATTATGAAATGGTACGAATGGAATGGTCGGTTTAGGTACAATTTGGTAAATGGAGAAATGGGGTTGAACAAAAAGTGCAAACATGAACCAATACCGATTTGGTATCGACCCGTTGTTTATAGGCTCTTTTAGTTCGGTTTGGGTTTGGTAAAGGAAAACCTCGACCCGCTATCTAACAAGATAGGAACCTCGGCATGTTTGAACGTCAGACTATGAGTAGTGATAAGTTCGGTTTCGACAAAGAACAACGGTTGACACAACTAGAACGCTAGGAAGCCAATCAAATCTTTGAACGAAATTTGAGAAAAGTTTTGCCTCACAATTTTGGCAGCATAACATTAACAAAGTCCAAAAGTTTTTTTTTACAAAGGAAAATAACAAGTATTTATAGCCTAAAGACTAGCTAACCAAATGGACACTTTACATACTTAATAATTAAGTAAAAGTCTCATGAATGCATCTTGAAAATTCTAGAAAGAAGTCCTTTGATGTTCATGACCAGATTTGGCTATGGTGGAGATGTCTTGAAGATTCTTCATGCTTAAGGAAATGAATCATGAATGAGAGACTCCCTTGGACATTAGCTAGGTTCGGCCAACTTGAGTAATTGAGGCAATCAATTCATGTTGTTTGGTGAAAAGTTGGAAATTAATTGAGGAGACTTCATGAGCCAAATTAAGTGTGAATGTCGATTCTTGAAGAGTCCATAGGTGTGAACACTTTGAATTGAAAGGCCATGCCATGTGAACATAATGTCAACGGGATTTTAAGGTTCATGGAGGGAGATGTTTGGCCACATGTATGAAGTAATGGGAAGCCCCCTTTTAGCCGAATAGTCACTTGGAAAAATGAAGGAGTAGCACACCATACATGAATGGAAACATTCATGAACTTTGAACACATTGAATATGGTCATACATGTACTTAGCTGAACATGCACCTAGGAGATTCAAAGCCCTTAACCGTCCATGCACCTCCAAAAAGACATGTTGCTTCACGCTCCATGTGTCCATTGAGTTTCTACAAGAAAATGTGAACAGAATTAATTCAAGCTAATGTGAACACAAATGTAAACATTAAATTTGGTTATGACAATTTAATTAACATCAATAAACACTTTTAAGACATATTTAATAAAACTAATGTGAACTAAATTTAATATGTGGTTTATTAATTAACCAATTAATGAACTTATTAAATAAAAATTTAATAGCAATCAAATGAAGTCAAAGTAGTCTTCATGAGCTAGAATTCAACTCATGAACTAAAAACCGAGCTGGACTTGGACTCATGAGCTGGTAGTGAGCTGGATCCGAGTTGGGGAACTAGAAGTGAGCTGGTGGTGAGCTCGATGAGTTGAGCTGGACTTGCAGGTAGTTGCATGGTGAGTTCAAGGAGCTGGAATCAGCTTCTCGGAGTGTCCTAATAGCGTTTCATTCCAAAGTTGAGCTACAAAAGCTATGATAGACTCTTTAAACTTCTTGGCTCGAGCTCGAGTGACAGGACCTTGTGGTAGCACCATAGAATCCTTGCTTGAATTAGCTGAACCATGGGGCGCGATTGCATCACAAGGGTTTCAAAAATACAAAAAACATTAAAAATGACCATCAAAATCACTTACTTGTAAGGGTTAGAAGTTGCTGAAATTTTTAAGCTTCCATGGCCATTTCCTTGGGTAAAAATTGGTGGAGAAGAAAGAGAAATAAAAAAAGACGATAGCTTTTTGTATTTTTGTCTTATTATACCTTTTTAACTTAATTATCCATTTACCCTTTTAATTTCTAACTAATTTCAATAATACCAAACAAATATCTTCCACTAACTTATTAATGGGCTAATTTCCACATAAGGGCTTCCACTAAAAATTCCATAGCTATTTAATACCTTTAGCTATTAGAATGCAACTTTCGCACTTTACGCGATTTAGTTCTTAAAGCCAAATTAAACACTTCTCAGATAAAATTTCTTCATGAAAATTTTACACAATCATATAAACATATCATAGACCTTATAATAATTATAAAATAAGTATTTTCAATTCGTATTTGTGGTCTCAAAATAACTGTTCTGACTAGGCCCTAATTCAGGATGTTATAAATGCCCTTAAGGCCTTTTGTCCATAAAAATAGAAATTGGGAAAATTACTATTTAAGGACCTATAATTAACTATCTATGTCAATTTCATGCTTAAAGCTTCTAGAACTCACATTTTTCAATTTAGTCCTAAATATCAAATTGGACACTTTATCAATAGAATTTCTTTATGAAACTTTTACACAAGCATGCAATCATATCATAGACCTCATAAGAATCATGAAATATTTATTTCTACCTCGTATTTGTGGTCTAAAAACTACTATTTTGACTAGACCCTAATTCGGGATGTTACACAACTAAACATGTTAGTCTTCAAAATCTTCATATAAATCAAGTAACATAGATGAGTTCATCAAGTAATATTCTTTCAAGTCTTTATTAATTCATCTTAAAGTTCTTGTGCCACGTCAAGAGTTTTATATCCGTTAAATCGTTGAATTCCAATGAATGCTCAAGTAGTACACTCGAAGTGTACGATTCAACAATTCATCAATTTCTTATTCAGAGATACCTCTTAGGGCACTTAACTAAAAAACACTCTTTCGAGTCGCATATCATTTAATAGGAGTACCAATCCAGGCTAAATCCTTTATATAGCATATGTTCAAAGGCTCAATTGGGATTACCAGTCCAGGCTAAACCCTAATCTTAATGCATACTTGAGATGTATTATATTAGGATTACCTGCCCGGGCTAAATCCTTTATATGACAAGGTCATCGGGATTACTCGTTTGAGCTAAATCCTGTTCGCAACAAATGCAGGACCTTACTTGTTTTGGGAAAACACACACAATCATCAGAATTCAACATCCAATCGGGACTAACCCCTTTATCACCATTTCAAGCTTAGTTTTATTTTTCATTATAGCATAAAAGTGAAGCACATCAATATAAATCACATTACATGCAACACAACAATTAATTAACATAATTACATGTCCGATTAAGTTACATGAACTTACCTTGATACTTGTTTGCGTAAAAATCTAATAATCTGAAATCTTTTCGTTTCCGCAATCTTGCCTCGAATTAGTGTTTTCCAAATCTATATAGATGAATTAACATCAATTTCACACATTTCATAACTAAATGGACCCAATTTAAGTTCTAGGCAAAATTCCTAACTTTTCCATAAATTTCGATTGTCCCTAAGCCCAAAAAAAAGAAACTTGTACAAATTACTCCCTATTCTAAGCTTAACCTAAGCCCCATTACAAATTTTCCAGCACATGTATTCATAAAATATCAGAATTTTTCATTAAATTTTACAACATTTTATTTTAGTCCCTAAATCATGTTTTTATTAAAAACCACTTTGTAAGAGTTGTTTATCTATCAATAGTCTTTCATTTTCTACCATAAATTTCTAATTTCCAGCATAATACATTCATGACCCATTTTCATACTTTGATAACTTTTCAAATTAATCCCTCAAATAGAGAGATTAAGCTATCCCAGTTTGAAAAATACCAAAATTACTAAAAACAGGACAAAAGAATTTACCCAGTTAGGCCTTGAAAGTTTCTTTTCTCTCTCTTAGGGTTTCCATGAGTTTTTAGGTTAAAGATGATGAAAATAAGATGATATAATATCTTTTCATCTTTTAATTAATTAAGTATTTTGGTATTTCAAATTTAGCCCCTTGTCTTTTTCTATAATTCCAAGGATGAGTCACCAAGAAAAATCTACATACTTTTCTTAATGGTCTAATTATCATATAAGGACCTCTAGTTTTGAATTCCATATCTATTTGTGTAACAGCCCGATTTTGGGGCTAGTCAGAACAGTGGGTTTAGAAACACTAATCTGAGTTAGAGAAATTATTTTTATAATATTTTATGGCTTATAGCATGTTTATATGGATGCATGAAAATTTTGATGAATTAATTTTAATGATTGTGAGCTTAATTGCGAAAAAGGACTAAATCGCATAAAGGGTAAAAGTTTTGTTTTACTAGCGAATTGTAACACCCCGAATTTGGGCCTAGAGGTATTGGGCCTTGAGTGCGGGTCCGTAAGGAGGTTGTATATAGGTATTTAATTGTGCAAAGAAATAACACAATTAAATGTTTGCTTTAATGGTTAATGGCTTTGAGAAGTGTTGGAGAAATCTTGGGTTCAAACTTGGGCTTTAGCAAAACTTTTGGTATTAAGTGAAAAAAACCTGGATGCTTGGATGAGGGTTTTTAAATTATTGTGTTAAATAAATGACACAAGAAAGCATGTAGACTATTGGTTGTGGCGTCATTAAGGTTGTATAGGAGCCTGGGTTCAAGTCTTGGCTCTTGCAATTTATTTTGGTTTTTTTTAAGGGAACCTGGACTTTGGCCTTTAGACCTTATAATTAATTGGGGATAAAATATGACACAAAAAGCCTTGTGGCTTAGTGGCAAGTAGCGTGTGGAGCATCTGAGGGGAGGCATGGGTTCGTATCCCATGGCAAGCAAGGAGCATTTATTTTGCTAATAGGGGGCGGAAAGAGTTGGTGTTGAATTTAAACTCTGATGTTGGAGGGATCCCACATCGGGAAGCTAACATAAGAGTGGTTGCGAAGCTGGCTTTAAATAGAGGGAACCATGAAGAGAGTAAAGGTACCTTTCCTTGGCTGATCCCTCTCGTTGTATGGCGTGCACGTTTGGGTTGGGCGTCGGCTAAGAGTGCTCGGAGCGTGGATTCACTCCAGTCTCCTATCAGGTGTGTATTTCCCACTACTCTAGCTATAGAATGGCTACTTCGGGCCGCGATAGGCCGAAAGGGGTCATGTGGGCCCAATGGGCCTACGAGCCCAATTGGATAAGTTGTTTGATTGTGTAGTAAATATTGGACTAGGCTAGGTGAATCCAATATTTGTGGCTAGATTTAGGCTAAAAGGGCCACACGAGCGTGTGGGCCCATTTGGGCCGAGAATAGGCTTTAGGCCCATTCGTACTGTTATCCTTGTTTAGAATATTTTAGTTTACCAAATTACCGAAATACCCTTAATTTGTAAAATTTCCAAAATACCCCTGAGTTACAAAATTACAGAAATACCCTTGACTTTCTAAAAATTATAGAAATACCATTGGTTTACAAAATTACTGAAATACCCTTGGTTTGTAGATTTACCAAAACACCCTTGTAGGATGAAATGACGAAAATACCCCTAATAGGTAAAAACACCGTAAAGCCCCTATAGGGTAAACTGACCGTAATACCCTTGTATGGTAAAATGACGAATATGCCCTTATGTTCCGTATGACTGATGTGCTTAGGATTTACATATATTGATATTGGATTAGTTAAGTTTGAGTGACAGGTGGTGGTTATCGTAGGCGATTGATTTTGGAAACGTTTCAACTTCAACCCATAACAGGTGTGTACTAACCCTCGTAATAGCTTAGGTTAATATATGCTGAGAAGCCGAAATGTTAAAATACCAGCATTTCGGGAACTTGTAATGTTGCGTGTGGGTATAGATGCGATAAATACGATAAGATCGGTGTTTGGATCGATGGAACGGGTAAGAACTCAATTTTGTGCACGATGGTAAGTTGGGCCTCAATGGGCAGGAATTGGGCCAAATGGGCTTTTGGGCCCATTTGGGTAAAATTGATAGAAAATGGAATTTGGAAAAGTTGCATGTTAACACGGTTAGTATTGTTGTAAAATTTGGGTTAAGCAGGCTTAGTGGACTAAATCAGCATTCGTAGGGCCCATTAGAGGTTTTGGGCCCAAAAGCCCGAGTTTGATAAAGTGGGTTAAAGATCATTGTTTAAACACTTGAAAATATTGATAATTGTTGATGAACATGGAAATCCCTGATATTTGGTAAAATTATGAAATTACCCTTATAATGTGAAAATTGACTATTTTTGCCATTGTGGGCAAGTGACTGACTTGGACTGTGTGGTTGACAGATTTGATTGTGAATATATGTTGGTGATATGAATGACTTGATTGTGATTGTTTGATACAAATATAGGCATGAAATTCTGCATACATGACATGTTGCATGGGTTGGGTTTTATAAATGGAGGAAGTGCTAAAAGGGCTATGCCCCAGTTTACCAAAAAGGGCTTTGCCCCAGCTTACCAAAAAGGGCTTTGCCCCAGTTTACCGAAAAGGGCTTTGCCCCAGTTTATCAAAAAGGGCTTTGCCCTAGTTATTAAAAGAGTCTAGGCCTCCAGTTATATGATAAAGCAGCCATGCTGCTAGTGGAGAGTTTGGTTGGGTGGGTTGAGTTATTCCCCACATGGAGAGCTTGGTTGGTACGGGTGGAGAGTAGCGGATGGTGGGTTGAATAGTCTCACCAAATGGGCTTTCATACATTCATTGATATTTCATGTGATATTGAAATGGGCTTGCATACATTCATTTATATTTCATGTGTTATTGAAATGGGCCTATGGGCCATACCGTTTACAATAAAGGCTTTGGCCCAGTGATATGATTTATGAAAAGGCTTCGACCCAGTGATATGATTTATGAAAAGGCTTCGGCCCAGTAACCGTTAAACGAAAGGCTTCGGCCCAGTATATGTCAAGCCTAAATAGGGCTTTGGCCCAGATTGTACTGATACTGTGTTTTCACTATTTGTATGTTATTGGGATTACACACTGAGTTTTCATAAACTCACCCCGTTTCTAACTGTGCAGGTAATCCCTAAGCTTAGATGGTTTAGAGCTGCGAGGGACTCGGAGATGGCCATACTACTGTTTCTGTTTCTTTTAATTGCAATAAGTAGCCGATTTATTTCTTTATAAGTTTTATCTTATTAATATTATTATTTGGTTTTGGGTTGTAATAAGGCCATTTTAATTATTTTTCTGGGATTATTTTATTTTATAGCCTATATTTTACTGATAACAATCCAAAATGGGTTAGACTTAGGGCGTGTTTCCAAAATGATAATTGTTTTCAAAATAATGCAACGATAGAATTAATCGGTTTATCAAAAATATCTACTTAAATGAATTCTAACTCGTTTTTCTCAAAACCTAACCTCGCACCAAAGTATGGCAATGGTTGTGGGCATGTCTAGGATTGGATCCATTCGAAGAGCTTGGTACTTAAGCAGCCTTCATGGCTCACCTCTTCTATTTTTAGATACCTACATGGTGCGCAGCTTCCATTCACTTGGTTAAGCCTTATCAAACGACGGTTTTTTCAAAACACTAAAACAAAGTGTGGATTTTTAACTTCAATATGGCACGTCAGATTCGGCCATTACGTCTGGGCCAGGTTTGGGGTGTTACATTTAATTATATCAGAGCTTAGGTTACAAAACTCGGCTGGGGTATGGGTAGCAAAAAATTATTGTTGTTTTTTTTCTTTTTCCGAAATTGGGGTTTGAAAAGGGTTGTTCTAAAAATTTTGTTTTGAAATTTATCAACAAAACTTGACTTGTTTCTGGAAAGAAGTTATTGGAAGTGTGGCACACAGAGTTTCCGGCACCAAATCTGTAAGTTCCCTAACTCTGTTTACTGTTATAAATTGAAATGCTATATTGAGAAACCACTATAGATAGTAGCACTACACTGGAACTTTCTAGTTAGAGTAAACAGTAACGCTTGAATTTAGATTTAGTATTTATTTGGTGTATGTTCTGGAAATGTAGAAATTGGTTGCATGTGAAATCTATCCGCTCCGATGGACAAATGTTTGGGTGTATGTTAGTATTATTAGTATCAGAGCGCGTAGCGGAAATGTGGTGGTGTAGTCTGAGAATGGAAAATTTCGAGGATGAAATTTCTTTAAGGGGGTAGAATTGTAACACCCCGAATTTGGGCCTAGAAGTATTGGGCCTTGAGTACGGGTCCGTAAGGAGGTTGTATATAGGTATTTAATTGTGCAATGAAATAACACAATTAAATGTTTGCTTTAGTGGTTAATGGCTTTGAGAAGTGTTGGAGAAATCTTGGGTTCAAACTTGGGCTTTAGAAAAAATTTTGGTATAACTGAAAAAAACCTGGATACTTGGATGATGGTTTTTAAATTATTGTGTTAAATAAACGACACAAAAAAGCATGTAGTCTAGTGGTTGTGGCGTCATTAAGGTTGTATAGGAGCTTGGGTTCAAGCCTTGGCTCTTGCAATGTATTTTGGTTTTTTTTAAGGGAACCTGGACATTGGCCTTTAGACTTTATAATTAATTGGGGATAAAATATGACACAAAAAGCCTTGTGGCTCAGTGGCAAGTAGCGTGTGGAGCATCTGAGGGGAGGCATGAGTTCGAATCCCAGTGTGACACCCCTAATTTGACCCTAGTTGAAAAACGGTTTCGGGACCGCTAAATCGAGTCACCAAATTATTTGAATATGATATTTATTGTCTAAAATAAATGTGTGAAAATTTTAAGCTTCGATTTAGTAAATTTCATGTGAATTTAGTCAATAGGACTTATGTGTGACATTTTTGAAATGTGATAGATCAAAACAGAAGGACCTATTAGTGCATGTTGAAAAAGGGGGGACTTGCATGTCAATTTTCCCCCCCATCTAGTAGTGGCCGGCCATGACATTAGGATGGACAAAGGGTGATGGGCAAAACATGTCATAGACATGTTGTGTTGGTGCATCATGGGAAGAAACAATAAAATAAAATAAGGAGTATGGGTAATAAAAAAATAATGGAAAGGTAAATGATGATGAAAAAAATTGTCTCATCCATGTTTCCACCCCCTTTGCCGTGAATTGAAGAAAGAAAACAAAAAAAAAGTGTTCATTCTTGAACATCTTTGGCCGAATAGAGGAAACAAAAAGGGTATATTTCTCGCTAGAAAATCTGAGGAGTGTCTGACGTGTGTTGTGTCACTCTTGCAAGACTTGGCCTACCAATGGTGGAACACCCTTGTGTTGGTTGTACCAAGGGGAAGGATTACATGAGAGTTTTTCCAAGAGGAATTTTAAAAGAAGTATATTAGTCAGATGTTTATAGATTAAAAGATAAAGGAATTTTTAGAATTAAAGCAAGGCCGAATGACAGTGACAGAGTATGAGCGTGAGTTCGTGAGGCTTAGCAAATATGCTAGGGAGTGCGTATATACGAAAGCTATCATGTGTAAAAGATTTGAAGAAGGATTGAATGAAGACATCCGATTATTAGTTGGCATCTTAGAGTTAAGGGAGTTTGTGATGCTTGTTGAGAGAGCTTGCAAGGTAGAAGAATTGGCCAAGGAGAATAGAAAAGCTGATATGGAGTCTCGTGACTGAAAGAAAAGACAGATGGGGAAATCACATCAGATCTCCTCCAAGAGATCGAGAGAGTTTCCTATTCGATCGAATGTTGTAGTGGGATTCTCGAGTAGAAATAAAAATAAGCAGTACACAGCTTCAAAAGCTCAAATCACTTCTATCGCGGGTGTTGGTAGTGCTCGGCCAAATAGCCCGGAGTGTTCGCAGTGTGGTAAGCGTCATTTCGGTGAGTGCTGAGGAAATGATAGATGTTGTTTTAAGTGTGGTTCACTAGACCATTTCATCTGAAGATGAAAAAGGCAAAAGGCAAGATGTGAGAGCGAGTAATGCTCCTTCGAGGGTTAGACCAAACAAGAGCCAAGGAAGTGGGGCTAGCAACCCAGGTACACCTAGAGATTCCACTATGAGGTCCGAGGACCGAGCACCTGCTAGGACTTATACCATTCGAACTTGCAAGGAGGCATCGTCACCGAATGTGATTACGGGTACTTTTTCTCTTCATGATATTTCTATTGTTACTTTGATTGATCCGGGGTCTACTAATTCGTATGCTTGTGTGAAACTGGCGTCTAGCATGAATATGCCGGAAAGCATGTATTAGTTGACCAAGTATGTAGAAATTGTTCCTTGACAATTAGATGTCATTATTTTTTGGCTAACCTCATGTTATTGCCGTTTGATGAATTTGACGTTATCTTTGGTATAGATTGGTTATCTATCCATGGTGTTATAATGAATTGTAGGAAGAAATTCATTGAACTGAAATGTGAAAATGGAGATATTCTTCAGTTTGAATAAGGTGAACCAGATAGCTTACATGTAGTGATTTCTTCTATGACAGCTGAGAGATATATGAGAAAAGGGTATAAGTCTTATCTCACATTTGTGTTGAATACCCAAGTGTTGGAAGTAAAGATTAAGTTAGTGCCAGTGGTATGTGAGTTTCCGGATGTGTTTTTGGAAGAGTTCCCTGGACTGCCTCCAACTAGGGAAGTTGAGTTTAGTATTGAGTTAGTCCTTGGTACTGTGCCTATATCGATTGCCTCGTATAAGATGGCACCGTTGGAGTTAAAAGAGTTGAAGGTTTAGCTACAAGAATTAATGGATAAGGGTTTTATGCAACTGAGTATTCTCTGTGGGGTGCTCCGGTACTTTTTGAGTATAGACTACAGACAGCTCAATAAGATGACTGTGAAGAACAAATATACTTTGGCAAGGATCGATGATCTGTTTGAACAATTTAAAGGAGCCACTGTGTTTTCTAAGATAGACTTGAGGTCTGGTTATTACCAATTAGTAGTTAAGGAGCAAGATGTGCCAAAAAAGAAATTTCAGACAAGGTATTGCCATTATGAGTGTCTTGTCATGCCCTTTGGCTTAACAAATACACTTGCGGTATTTATGGACTTAATGAACCGTATTTTCCAACTGTACTTGGATAAGTTCATTGTTGTTTTTATCGATGATATATTAATTTATTCTCGTGGTGAGAGTGAACACACAGAGCATTTGAGAATTTTTTTGCAGCCTTTAAGAGATAAACAGTTGTATGCCAAGTTTAGCAAAAGTGAGTTTTAGCTCTGAGAGGTTGGATTTTTAGGACACATCGTGTCGGGTGATGGAATTAGAGTTGACCTGAGTAAGATCTCAGCTATTGTTGAGTGGAAACCACCGAGGAATGTATCAAAGATTAGAAGCTTTCTAGGTTTAGCAGGTTACTACAGACGATTCATTAAAGAATTCTCTATGATTGCTACTCTAAGGAAGAGGTTGCTACAGAAAGATGTCAAATTCAAATGGATGAAAAAATGCCAACTGAGTTTTGAGAAACTGAAGGCGTTATTAATTGAAGCTCCACTTTTAGTGCAACCAGAACCGGGAAAGGAATTCTTAGTGTATAGTGATGCATCCTTGAATGGATTAGGATGCATGCTTATGCAAGAAGGCAAGGTAATAGCGTATGCCTCGAGGCAACTGAAGCCGCATGAGGAAAACTATCCGACTCATGACTTAGAGTTAGCTGCCATAGTGTTTGCACTGAAGATTTGGAGACACCATTTGTATGGCGAGAGATGCCAAGTATTTACTGACCATAAAAGTCTAAAGTATTTGATGACCCAAAGGGAACTGAACCTTTGCCAATGGAGATGGCTAGAGCTCATAAAAGATTACGATCTGGTGATCGACTATCACTTGGGGAAGGCGACCGTGGTCGCCGATGCTTTGAGTAGGAAGTCATTGTTTGCCTTGAGGGCTATGAACACTCAGTTGTTAGTAACTGTAACACCCCAAACCCGGCCTAGACGTTATGTCCGAATCTGAAGTGTCATATTAAAAAATATTTTCGAAAAACTTTGTCTTATTAAGAAATCTCGCTTGAAAGATAAAAGCCCCTTTGTTTAATTCTAAAGTCAACTTAGCTATTTGTTAACCATTTTCAACTAGACTTACTTTTAAAAACATGTTTGTTCTGGAAGAATTTCAACAATGTTGCGGAAACGTGATGTTTTGAAAACAAATATCATTTTGGAAAACCAGGCTCTACCTTCAACAGAAGGAAATCATAATAGTTAAAAACCCCCAAATTAAAAGCTAGAAAATTAGAGAAAAGTCCTTATTACATCAAAAGCCCAAAGAGAAAGTAATTTAAGTAATGTAAAAGTAATATGAATATTTAAAGCTGTTCATAGTGTGGCTACCTCTGAGTCCTCCTAACACCCATCCACCTATCACTGGGGATTACCTACACGATTAATAAATGGGGTGAGTTTACAAAAACTCAGTGTGTAATCCCCTTACTAGAGTAATAGTTAGTATATAGAAATAGAAATAGTCTGGCCCAGAGCCCTATAATAGTAACAGTATAGTCTAGTTCAAAGCATAAGTGGGCCAAAGCCCATTACAACATCATTTGGGTCACAGTCCATAACAGAATCAATTGGGCCTAGCCCATCTCAGTAACAAAACAGAATGTGTAAATGCATGGATGCATGCTATCCCATCCAACCCTGCACTACCTGTGTGAATGCATGGATGCATGCTTACCCATGCCATCCTTACACTTACAATGTTAGCACCGGTTGTAGCACTAACTGAAATCGCAGCAAAGCTGCTATATATATACAGCTTTAAGCCTTCAGTAGCGGTATTATAATTGGCACAAAGCCATCAGTAACTGTAATAAGTTTGGCAAATAGCCATCAGTGACGGTAATATAATCGGCACACAGCCATGAGTAAATATGATCGACACAGAGTCATCAATAAATATGATAGGCACATAGCCACTGGTAAATACGATTTGCACAAAGCCATAATCAGCATAGCACAGAGCCATATTTAGGTTGGAACAAAGCCATAATCAGATTAAGCAGCACTAAGCCATCCATTGGTCCACAGTAGTCTCGTGCGACCCGTGCGACCTTAACATATCAATACTGGATCCACAGTCGTCTCGTGCGACCCATGTCATCCTATTAAAACTTCCTCCGTATCAATACCCCAACCTCATGCAATATGTCGTGTATATCATGCTCAATCATCACGTGTATGTAAAATGGCCATGCTCAATAATAATCATTTAAACATATATTAAAGCATATCAATCGTACAACCACCGTCAAGTCAGTTAAAACACAGTCATACGATCACATTCAAATAGATCAAATTCATACTCCAAGTTAGCCATTTACCCACAAGCGCAAAACAGTCATTTTACCCTATAGGGGTATTTCAATAATTTTACACTACAAGGGTATTTCAGTAATTTTACAAATCAGGGGTATTTGGGTAATTTTATAAACTGGGGGTATTTTAGTAATTTTACAATCTGAGGGTATTTCACTAATTTTACAAACCGAGGGTATTTTGATAATTTTATCATCTAAGGGTATTTCAGTAATTTTACAAACTGGGGGTATTTTGATAATTTTACAATCTGAGGGTATTTCGATAATTTTACAAATCGAGGGTATTTCGATAATTTTACAAATCGGGGTAATTCGGTAATTTTACAAATCAAGGTCTTAAAGACCCAATAGATGGTCCACCTTTGCCTCAAGTGACTTAAGTAACCTAAACAGACATAATGGTGTAAATGGGCCTAAGGCCCATTCTCAACCCAAGTGGGCCCACACACTCTTGTGGCCCATTTAGCCCAAATTTAAATATGGCTATGTGTACACCATAGCCCGGTTCATTAATAGTTACTTATCGCGAATTTTATCTGTGTAGGCCCACAAGCCCATTGGGCCCACACGGCCCATTTCAGCCTAAAACAACCTAAGTCATGTGCGGTACATGACAAGTCTATCTACTTCTCGCTTAACAGCAAAATTTACCCACGTGGGCCCACGGGCCCATTGGGCCCATACGGTCCATTTCACCTAGAACTGTTCATGGCTGTACGAACGACATAGCCTAGTCCAAAACTTACCACATAACATACATTTATCCATGTAAACGTAGGGTCCACGAGTCTATTGGGCCCACATGGCCTATTTAGCCCAATGAGGCCCAGAACAGCCTAAGACCACGAGAGTGCTTGTGGTGGCCTCTACAGTCTAACGCCCATGTCCGTGGGCTCGATTCACCACATGTACGATTGCACGCCCATGTGGCATCATATGCCATATTTTCGGCTTTTCAGCATTTCACCGATCTACAGTCATAGTAGTGTAAACAACACATACTTTTAGCTTTCAAACGATTATCGAATACCGCATACAAATACACACGCTTTAGGCTTTTTAGCCCATCATCAAACATAGCATACGGTCACACACCTGATCACATAGAGTAATAAGAATTCACAATCGCCAGAACCTAAATTCAAACATAACATTCAGTTAATCACTAATCAAATAGTGTTAGAAAAACTCTTAACAACCACCTAACCGAAAGATTGACTACCACTTGCCTTGAGTAGATCGGTCGTCTGTAATTTGCCTACCTAATCCAAAGTTTGGTGCAGTTACCCTTTTGCAACCCGACAGAAAGTTCCAAATCGCCGACACCCTACGTTGCTTAAACTTGGGGGCAGAGGCTACGCATCCACTCCCAGCCGGCACCACTATCATCACTTTATTACTAGAACCCCCTTTGCTCATCGAGAGTTCGATCTGATGGATAAATATTGCTACACCAAAGTATGAGTACGAGAGAGGAAAAATTTAAAAGCGATTGGTCCACGGTCTTAGACTACCAAACAAATGACGGAGTAGAGCTAGGAAGGGAAAAACCTAAAAAAGGAAAGAAAGTGCAATTCAGATACTTACCTATGAGTATTCAGCCAATGAAGTAATTTGAGGTGATGGTGGAGAAGTGCAGAGAGACAAGATGGTAGATGTTCAGCCGATTGCTCAGAATCAATTGCAGAAGCCAGAAGTAAGAGATGGAAAAAGAATAGTCATTTGAAAAAACCAAAGGAAATGACAAAAAGGAAGAAGAAAAAAGTATCTAACAAGAACTCAAAAGAAAAGAGAATACAACTAGAGGGCTAACTGAAAGGGGAAGTATGGGTGAATAAATGCCGAAGTAAAAAATAGAAAAAGAAGCATAATAGAATTGATCGTAATACTCAAAAGAATAGATAAATGAGTTATGAAAACAGGTCAAAATGTATTCGGCCACTTAAGGAAAGTATACGACTAAGATGTTGAAGATAAAAAAAAAAACAATGATCACCAAAAGCCTAAAATGAAAGGCACCTTTCCTAGCCAAATTTCTGAGAACTTCCCCAGAAAATTCGACACAGTCTTACCTCCCTTCAAACTCCCTTTTTTCCTCCTAAAATCCCTCCATGATTTCCTCCCCAATATTCTCCTTGATTTTCTCCATAATCCATTCCTTGACCAGTTCAAATTCCAACCACCCTTGTAGCATTTTACTCAAACTCCACCACTCACATAGCAAAGGAGTAAAATAAATACTCCTTTGTGCATAGAGTGACTCGAACTCAAGCTCCCTTGCCACCTTAATGACACCACAACCACTGACTACAAGCTCATCATGTGCCACATTTTAATCTTAATTATTTAAAAGGCTTACTTCCAAGTACCAAGGGTTTTATTCACTTAAATAAAAAATTTAGCTAACGCCCAAGTTTGAACTCAGGACTTCTCCAATACTCCCAAATATGCCCAAATACTTAACCACTAAAGCCAACATGCAATTTGTGATATTTCTCACACACATAAACTTTTATGTGTTCCCACACTCAAGGCCCATTCCTTTTAGGCCCAAATTCGTGGCATTACAACTCTACCCCCTTAAAGAAAATTTTTCCTCAAAATTTCCAACTATCAAAATAGTCACACATCCTAGCCTACCACACTATGCTCTCACTGCGCGCTCTAACACTAATAATATAAGCACGTACTAAACCATCTATCCACCGGAGCAGATAGATATCACATGCATGCGATCTCTAGAACACACACAGAATAAATACAAACTCTAACTTTAAGTGTAACAATACAGTCTAATATCTAAAAAATCACAGTACTTCTATCTACTGCTTTTCAATGACAACAAACATCAGTTTTAGAACCTTATGAATTTGGCACCAGAGACTTGATGTCCACACTTTTCAGAAGAACTATGTTTAATTCTAATTAAAAGAAATCTCACTTGAAAGGCAAAAGCCCATTTGTTTAATTCTAAAGTCAACTTAGTTATTTGTTAACCATTTTAAACTAGCCTTACTTTTAAAAACATGTTTGTTGCGAAAGCATTTCAACAATGTTGCAAAAACATGATGTTTTGAAAACAGATATCATTTTGGAAAATCGCGCTCTACCTTTAACAGAAGTAAATCATAATAGTTAAAAACCCCCAAATTAAAAGCTAGAAAATTAGAGGAAAGGCCTTATTAAATCAAAAACCCAAAGAGAAAATAATTTAAGTAATGTAAAAGTAATACGAAAATTTAAAGCTATTCGCAGTGTGGCCACCTCCGAATCCTCCCAGCACTGATCCATCTATCGTTGGGGATTACCTGCATGGTTAATAAACGGGGTGAGTTTATGAAAACTTAGTGTGTAATCTCCTTACTAGAGTAACAGCCAGTATACAGAAACAAAAACAGTGTAGGCTAGAGCTCTATAACAGTAACAGTACAGACCAGTTTAGAGCATAAGTGGGCCAAAGCCCATTACAATGTCATTTGGGTCATAACCCATAACAGAATCAATTGGTCCTAGCCCATCTCAGTAACAAAACAGAATGTGTGAATGCATGGATGCATGTTATCCCATCCAACCCTACACTACCTGTGGGGAATAACCCACCCACGCCATCCCTACACTTACAATGTTAGCGCCAATTGCAGCACTAACTTACTAAGCTTTATGCAAGTGTATGATATGTTATGAGTATGATGTTACTTGGTAAAGCGATGTTAGTTATTTACTTGTAACTTACTAAGTTTTATGCTTACTTCCTCTCTTCTCCATTTTTCTTATAGTGCCACCAAGCTAGCTCGAGAATTAAGGGACGTCGTGTAACACCCCTTACCCGTACCCGAGGCCAGGATAAGTATGAGGTGTTACCGGACAAACATACAAATATTAAACTAAAATACGGGCCATAAAATTTCATTCATATTTCAAAACGTTCATTCACTTACACATAGTCCCTTATTTGAGTATACGAAGCCCAAAACATACTTTAGAAAAGGTTCGGGACTAAACTGATAACTTATGAAAATCTTGGAAATTTCATGCTTTAAGGCTCCACACACCCGTGTCCCAAAGTCGTGTTCCATACACGGCTGAGACACATGGTCGTGTCTTTGCTTGTGTGGAATATACCTAGGCTATTTTCTAAGCTTTGGTCAACCTTAATCTCTTACACACTTATACAAAATCAAAAGCATATAACATGGTATTCATTTAATGATTAAATATTCTCAATTAACCCACAAACATGGCATTTTTATGTCATCATACATGTGTCTCTCATACTCATTTTACCTTGTTTATTATAGTACCACTTATACATTTATACCAAGATTATCATCTTACAAAATATCTTCAGCTTAATCATCAAGCATTCATATTTAAAACTAGATCATATCTTTATAAAATACCATAATTCAGATACGCAAAATAACATGTTTGCCTGAAACATTTCAATTCAACTCCATACACAACAAGCATTACATTGAGACTAGTCATATATATATATACATGTCATGATACATATCATTCTCTTTCTGTTTTCTTATAAACACATATCATTTATTTCATTATATCAATATTTCATATATCATAGTTTCCATGTATTCACATATATTTATTTTCCTCCTCCTCCTCTCCATTCCACATCCTTAATGTAGATAGCATTCTTGTAAGTACGATTTCACAATTTACTAATAAATGCTCAATCAAACTGTACTCACAAGTCATAGTCACTTATTTATAATTTGAGCTACAGAGCTCTAAATTAAGATCTGTAAATTTACCCTAAAACTAGACTCACATATCTTTCCACCATAAAATTTTCATAATTTTTGGTTTAGCCAATTAGTAGAGTTTATTCATTAAAATTTCCCCTATTTCACTTTCTGACAGTTCTGACCTCTCTTCACTAAAAATTAATTATCTCACAGTACAGAACTCGGATAATGTTCTTGTTAATTTCTCTTGAAAATAGACTCATTAGGGATTTTAAAAATATAAGTTTAAGCCTCTAATTATTTTTATCCAAAATATTTTGATTTTCCAAAGTTAGAACAGGGGATCAAAAAATCATTCTGAACCAGTCTCACAAAAACATAAATATCTCAAAATATAGAACTCCTTTTCTTTCTCTGTTCTTTTATATAAAAACAGACTCACTAAGCTTTAATTTTATATCTCATTCAGTGTTTGATTCAATTTCTACTATTTTTGGTGATTTTTCAAAATCATGTCACTACTACTATCCAAAACAGTTTTATTGCTAATTCACTCTTTCACACTTTCTTTGTATTAACCTCATTTTAACATACATATCACAAATCATTTTCATCACATTTCATACATCACAAGTATAGGCCCATGATCACAAGGTCACCATAAAATCATCCTCATGTAGAACTTACTTGTTTATAACCTCACCCCATCCTGGTCACTTAATGAACATATCATTCACATAATCAAGTTCCTGCACTTATTCATCACAAAACTCACAAAGCAATACATAGAGAGTCTCCCGTTGAACACTTCGGATCAATCCTCGATACTTGGTGGTTTCAGCACATCGCTCCACCCATCATATAGTTCGGCTCTCTTGTACACATGGTGAACACTCAGTACCACCCATGTGACCTAGCCAATTTATCTCGTAGCTCTCTTGTCTACATGGTGTCTGTGACAGCCCTAAAGTGACCCTAGTCGGAAAGCGGTTTCGGGACCGCTAAACCGAGTCACCAAATTATTTGAATATGATATTTATTGTCTAAAATTTGTGAATATGAATGTGGGAAAGTTTTAAGCTTCGATTTAGTAAATTGCATGTGAATTTAGTCAATAGGACTTATGTGTGACACTTTTGAAATGTGATAGGTTAATCTATAAGGATCTATTAGTGCATGTAATCAAAAGGGTGGACTTGCATGTCAATTTTCCCCCCTAATTAGTAGTGGCCGGCCATGAGCATGAGGGTGGACAAAATGTTATGGCTAAAAACCATGTCATGAACATGGTGGGTTAATGCTTTATGTTAGGAATAATAAAATAAAGAACATGGGCAATAAAATATTAGTGTTAGTAGGAGGAGAAACAAAAAAATGTGTGTGGTTGTTCCTCCATTGTGCCGTACCTAGAAGAAAAAGAAAAGAAAAAAGGCTTCATCCTCTTTGTTCTTCTTGACCGAAAAATCAAAGGAAGAAGAAAGGAGTTTTCTTGCTTCATGTTCGATTGGTTGGTGTTTAGGAGGAGGTATGTTTGATGATGTTCCATGAGATGCATGCATGTTTTAGTTGTTAGCTTGAGTTCTACCTAGCCCATGGTCTAAATCTTGCTATGTGATGGAGATGACACTCGGCCATGGATGTATCATTCTTGCTTGGTGTTGATGTTGTGTTGATGAGATATCAAGTTATTTTTGTGACCCAAGTTGAGATTTGGATTTTGGAATGGGTAAGGTTTTCGACTATGGTAATTATAAGGGTGATGGATGTTGTTTCATGCTAAATCTAGATGAACAATGTTAGTGCTTATATCTCGATAATTATGAGTTTCTTTCTCGGTTTTACCTCAAACCCATGAAGTATTTTTAATTGGTGTTGTTAGAGGTTTCGGTCATGGGATTATAAGCTTGTTAGTTTTGATGGTGAAATTTATGCCTTGTAAGGGTAAATGGTTCAAAGGAACATTCGGCCATGATGAAAAAATTATGGTGAAGTGATGTTAAATGCTTTGAATATTGAGTATCTATATATATTGTTATAAGTTGAATTTAAGGTTTGCTAAATTGTCTTTGTCATTGCCGAATGTGTGTATAGTTAAAGAGAATTTGTTTAAGTGCTTAGTTAATTGATATTGAGTTAATGATATGTGTATTTGGTCATAAAGTTGCACATGAGGAAATGTTAGATTAATGGTATTAAATTGCTTAATGTGATTAAAAATGCGTATGACCATTTTGTATTTGAGCTAAAGGTGGCCATATGACCTATCAAATTTTTTGTCATATTCGGCCATAAGCTAGCATAATGAGACTTTAATAAGTTAAATTTGTTTGAATTAGCTCAAGAGCTCAGAGGACCAAAGTTGGATAAGGGAAAGGAAAAAGTGATCGAATAGCCGTCGAAATCGTTCGACAACATCTGAGGTAAGTTTTCGAGTAATGGAACTTAGATTATGATTCGATTAGATCATGTTTTAAGCAAATCAATATCATGCTCTTGCATGTAACTATTGAGCCGAAAATGATAAAGGTTGATAAGTGACTTGTGTTTGAATTCTAGTTATGAAAATGAAATATAGATGTGTCATGATTTTCTGATATGTGCATGGATATTCGGATGATAACCGGGCTAAGTCCCGAAGGCATTTGTGCTAGTGACTAATTCCGGGCTAAGTCTCGAAGGCATTTGTGCGAGTTACTATATCCGGGCTAAGTCCCCAAGGCATTTGTGCGAGTTACTATAACCGGGCTAAGTCCGAAGGCATTTGAGCAAGTAGTTATATTCGGCTAAATCCCGAAGATGCTTGGGTTTGGAAGTGAGCAAGCTTGCTGTAAATTTCAAATTAATACGCTCTTAAAATCCAAACGATGAGGTATGTTTCGTATATGCATCGGAAAAGTCGATTCGTTTTAAATAGTATTCGTTCAATTGATTAACGAATTTTCAGCCTTTAGTTAGGTTTGATACCTTGTGAATGAATATATTGATTGAAGCGTGAAGTAAGTATGTTTATGAGAATGTGCATATATGAAGTTATCATTTAGCCATATGAATGTTATACCTTAGTGAAACTAATTTCATTATTCAAAACTTACTAAGCATTAAATGCTTACTCCGTTTCTTTGATTCTCTGTTTTATAAATTTTGGTTCGTCAGCTATCGGGCTCGGGATTGTCAAAGTCGAAGTCGTCCACACTATCAAAGCCCTTTTGGTACACTTT
This sequence comes from Gossypium hirsutum, assembly GCF_007990345.1. Lineage (NCBI taxonomy): Eukaryota > Viridiplantae > Streptophyta > Magnoliopsida > Malvales > Malvaceae > Gossypium > Gossypium hirsutum. The sequence continues at coordinate 53,579,973 of NC_053425.1, read as the reverse complement.
TGGTTGAACTCTGAAAATGGCATGTATAGGACTACCCTTTTTGTTGTTGGTCATGTACGCTTTGGTTTTGTATAAATTTGGATAGCCATGCGAAAATGGCTTATATACACTTTGAGCATAGCATTATAATCGTCTGGTATGTTGTTCATTGAGAGGTATGGAAATGTTTGGTAACGATTAGCCATTGGGAATGGTTAATTATGATTATTTTGATGCTATGTATGACAAACTCTAGTTGATTCATGAAAAACTATGAAATAGGTAAGGTATACCTTAAAAACAGATGCTGACAGCACCAGTGGTGTGGATTTGAAAATTCACTAAAAATAGTAAGAATGGAATTAATAGTGAATAAATTATGTAATTGAATCTTGATGAATCTATTTTCATAGGGAAGTAATGAAACGATCATATGAACAGTATTTTATGAGATTTTAAAGTTTTCGTGAAACAGGGCCAGAGCGGTTTCTGGATTCCCTCTTCGGATTTAGGAAATTCAGTATAAATTAACCAGAGATAGTTAGAAGTCATTCCATATATGTATAGATTCCTTTTCGAGTCTAGTTTCTTTAGAAACAAACGGCATAAGTATTGAAGCCCTGTACAGGGAGATATATAAGTCGTAATGCATGAAGGTCAGAGCAGTTGAACCCTGAAACAGGGGAGACTTTAACTAATAAACTGTACTAATTGGCCCGACCAAAAATTCTAGAAAAAAATTTTTAGATCGATATATGAGTCTAGTTTCATGGAAAATTTACGAAACTGATTTTCAAGTTTTGGAACACAAGATATGATTTTTAAGGTGATAGTGACGCAGTTAGCCAGCTAGTCTGGAAATTTTTAAAATGGACTGTAAAAATAAGGGAATTAAGTCTGTTAACCCCTCGTGTCCGACTCCGGCAACGGTCTCGGGTACGGGGTGTTACAATTTTATTGGTATCAGAGCTACGATTTAGTCAATTCTAAGACTACCGTAATACGTTTAGGTCTAGCTATACATGCCATTTTGTGATTATTTGATAGTGTGGTGATTTCTGACATTTGCAAATGTGTTTATTTATAGTAATGGATCCCGATCCCGACCGAGCGGTTGCTGATGATCTTGAGAGTGTAGCGCCTGCTCCCGCACAAGGGATAGCGCCGGCAGACTCTCAACCTATTGCTAGCAATCCGAATGGTGAGGCTAGGCAAGCTTTTTATAGCGTGATGAATGATTGGTTTAACCAATACATTTGAACTAATACGGCTGTTCCACAACCTCCATTCCCGACTAATACCACCCCCGCACCTACAATACCTCTGGTAACTGACCAAATAAGGTCAAATAAGCCCCTAGTTGACAGAATCTGAAAACACGGGGCTACTGAATTTAAAGCTATTGACAGCGATGATGTCGAGCAAGCTAAATTTTGGTTGGACAACACTATTCGGGCACTCGATGAGCTATCTTGCACACCCGATGAGTGCCTAAAGTGTACTATCTCCTTGCTACGTGATTCTGCCTACTATTGGTGGAATACGTTGATTTCTGTTGTTCCCCAAGAGCAAGTAACTTGGGAGTTTTTCCAAACCGGGTTTCGAAAGAAGTATATCAGTCAGAGATTCATTGACCAAAAATGGAAGGAATTTCTTGAACTTAAACAAGGTTCCATGTCGGTTACCGACTATGAACGAAAATTTGTGAGGCTTAGCTGGTACGCACGAGAATGCATTTCTTCAGAAGCTGTGATGTGTAAACGTTTCGAAGATGGACTGAATGATGATATAAAGCTGTATGTTGGCATTTTAGAAATCTGAGAATTTGTGGTACTTGTCGAGCGAGCTTGCAAAGCCGAGGAGCTCAGTAAGGAGAAAACGAAAGCTGATGTGGGAGCAAAGGAGTTTCGTAAGAGATCTTCGAGAAAGCCCTTCCAACAGTCATCGAAGAAATTTAGAGATGACTGAGGCCGGTCTAGAGACGCTTCGGGTTTTGCTAGACGAGATCGTGACCAACCCCCTGTGAGTACACGAGTCACTTCGGTCGCCAGTATTGGAAACGATCGTCGAGACAGAACAGAGTGCCAGTATTGTGGAAATGGCATTCGGGGAGTTGTAGATTCCATGACCGCTCTTGTTATAAATGCGGATCAGCTGACCATTTTATCAAGGATTGCCCGAGACTGTCTGAACAAAATGTAAATCAGAGTGGGAAACCAGGGGCTACTATTGCTCGGGGTAGACCGTCTAGAAACACGAGCAATGCTAGTGGCGGTCAGAGAGGATCTAGAGATGCTACAAACAGATCTGAGGCTCGTGCGCCTGCTAGAGCTTATGCTATACGTGCACGCGAGGATGCTTCTTCGCCTGATGTTATTACCGGTACTTTTACTCTCTTTGATACTAATGTGATTGCTTTGATTGACCCTGGTTCTACTCATTCTCATATATGTGAAACCTTAGCAACCAGTAAGACTTTACCTGTTGAGTCTACTGAGTTCGTAATTCGGGTGTCAAATCCATTGGGTCGTTATGTGCTTGTCGACAAAGTGTGTAAGAAATGTCCCTTAGAAATCAGAGGTTCCTGCTTTCCGGCCAATTTGATGCTTTTACCGTTTGATGAATTTGATGTTATCCTCGGTATGGATTGGCTAACCGTTCACGATGCAGTTGTGAATTGCAAAAGAAAAATTATCGATTTGAGGTGTGCAAATAATGAGATGATTCGAGTTGAGTCTACTGACTTGAAGGGGTCGCCAGCTGTAATATCATCGATGTTGGCTCAGAAATAGGTAAGAAAGGCGTGCGAAGCATACCTTGCGTATGTACTTGATGACAAAGAGTTAGAAAAGAAGCCTGAATTTGTGCCAGTGGTTTGTGAATACCCGGATGTTTTTCCCGAAGAATTACCGGGTTTACCACCTGTTCGGGAGGTAGAGTTTGGCATCGAGCTTGTACCTGGGACTACACTGATTTCGATAGCTCCGTATCGTATGGCACCAACGGAATTAAAGGAATTGAAAGCTCAGTTGCAAGAGTTGACGGATAAAGGTTTCGCTCGACCAAGTTTCTCACCTTGGGGTGCACCAGTATTGTTTGTGAAAAAGAAGGACGGAACCATGAGGTTGTGCATCGACTATCGTCAGCTGAATAAGGTGACAATAAAGAATAAATATCTGATACCGCGCATTGATGATTTGTTTGATCAACTAAAGGGAGCCTCCATGTTTTCAAAGATAGATTTGAGATCGGGTTATTATCAGTTGCGAATTCGAGATTCAGATATACCCAAAACTGCTTTCAGAATGAGATACGGTCACTACAAGTTCTTAGTGATGCCGTTTGGGCTCACTAATGCCCCTGCGGTATTTATGGATTTGATGAATCGGATCTTTAGACCGTATTTGAATCGGTTTGTAGTTGTGTTTATTGATGACATCTTGGTCTACTCAAGAGACGAAACCGAGCATGCTGAGCACTTGAGATTAGTGTTGCAGATTTTACGAGATAAGCAATTATATGCTATGTTCAGTAAGTGTGAGTTCTGGTTAAGAGAGGTGAGCTTCTTGGGTCATGTGGTATCCGCATCGGGTATTCGAGTTGATCCGAACAAAATTTCGGCCATACTTAACTAGAAGCCTCCGAGAAATATTACTGAGGTTCGGAGCTTTTTGGGACTTGCCAGTTACTACCGACGGTTTGTAAAAGGTTTCTCGATGATAGCCACACCAATGACGAAACTACTTCAGAAAGATGTTAAGTTTGAATGGACAGAATAGTGTCAGAAAAGTTTCGATCAATTGAAAACTCATTTGACGGAAGCTCCAGTACTAGTGCAGCCCGAAGCAGGCAAGGAGTTCGTCATTTACAGTGATGCATCCTTACTTGGGTTGGGTTGTGTATTGATGCAAGAAGGTCGAGTTGTAGCTTATGCGTCGAGGCAACTGAAGGCACATGAGAAAAATTATCCAACCCATGATCTCGAACTAGCTGCCATCGTATTCGCTTTGAAAATATGGCGACATTACTTATTTGGTGAGAAGTGCCATGTATATTCGGATCACAAAAGTCTCAAATATTTGATGACTCAAAGAGACTTGAATCTGCGACAAAGGCGTTAGCTTGAGTTGTTGAAAGATTATGAGCTTGTCATTGACTATCACCTGGGAAAGGCTAATGTGGTTGCGGATGCCTTAAGTCGTACATCACTGTTTTCTTTACGAGCGATGAATGTACACTTGTCTATTCTATCCGACAATGTGTTAGTGGCAGAATTAAAGGCCAAACCATTGTTGATTCATCAAATTCGTGAAGCTCAGAAAGTCGATGAGGAACTGGCTGCAAAACGGGCTGAATGTGTTTCGAATATGGAATCAGAGTTTCAAATTGATGAGGACGATTGTTTGAGGTTCAGAAATCATTTGTGTGTTCCAAGAAGTTCAGAACTTATTTTGATGATTCTGAACGAAGCTCATTGTAGCCGAATGTCAATTCACCCAGGGAGTACGAAAATGTACACTGAGACGTCAGTTTTGGTGGCATCGTATGAAACGAGACATTTCTGATTTTGTTTCGAAGTGTTTAATATGTCAGCAAGTGAAGGCGGAACATCAAGTGCCTACGGGTTTACTTCAGTCCATCATGATACCCGAATGGAAATGGGATCGAGTCACGATGGATTTTGTGTCTGGGTTGCCATTGTCGACAAGTAAGAAAGATGCGATTTGGGTTGTTGTTGATAGACTGACCAAGTCGGCCCATTTTATTCCCGTACGTACGGATTATTCACTGGATAAACTAGCTGAATTGTATGTTTCTCAGATTGTGAGATTACACGGGGTGCCCATTTCTATTGTGTCGGATAGAGATCCGAGATTCACCTCGCGATTTTGGAAGAAATTGCAAGAAGCTTTGGGTACCAAGTTGCATTTTAGCACCGCTTTTCATCCCCAAACCGATGGTCAATTCGAGCGGATAATTCAGATACTCGAGGATATGTTGAGATGCTGCATCCTTGGGTTTAGTGGTTCATGGGAACGGTATCTACCTTTGATTGAGTTCGCTTACAACAATAGTTTTCAGTCAAGCATTAAGATGGCGCCTTATGAGGCTTTGTACGGTCGAAAATGCCGTACACCATTGTTTTGGACCGAGCTCGGTGAAAGAAAAATTTTCGGAGTTGATTTGATTAAAGATGCTGAGCAGAAAGTAAAAATAATTCGTGAAAGTCTGAACGTAGCATCAGATCGTCAGAAGTCGTACGCGGATTTGAAACGAAAGGACATTGAGTATCAGGTGGGAGATAAAGTGTTTCTTAAAGTTTCACCTTGGAAAAAGATACTCAGATTTGGACGTAAGGGCAAATTGAGTCCGAGGTTCATCGGGCCATATGAAATATCCGAACGAGTCGGTCCAGTTGCGTATAGATTGATTTTGCCCCCTAAACTTGAAAAGATTCACGACGTCTTTCATGTTTCGATGCTTCGACGTTATAGATATGATCCATCGCACATAATAAATCTATCAGAGGTTGAAATTCAACCCGATATGAGTTATGAAGAAGAACCGATTCGTATCCTAGCTCGTGAAGTGAAAGAGTTGCGAAACAAAAAGGTTCCTTTAGTGAAAGTGTTATGGCTCAAACATGGGATGGAAGAAGCTACTTGGGAACCCGAGAACTCTATGAAAGAACGATACCCAAACCTATTTACCGGTAAGATTTTTGGGGACGAAAATTTCTTAAAGTGAGGGAGAGTTGTGACAGCCCTAAAGTGACCCTAGTCAGAAAGCGGTTTCGGGACCGCTAAACCGAGTCATCAAATTATTTGAATATGATATTTATTGTCTAAAATATGTGAATATGAATGTGGGAAAGTTTTAAGCTTCGATTTAGTAAATTGCATGTGAATTTAGTCAATAGGACTTATGTGTGACACTTTTGAAATGTGATAGGTTAATCTATAAGGATCTATTAGTGCATGTAATCAAAAGGGTGGACTTGCATGTCAATTTTCCCCCCTAATTAGTAGTGGCCGGCCATGGGCATGAGGGTGGACAAAATGTTATGGCTAAAAACCATGTCATGAACATGTTGGGTTAATGCTTTATGTTAGGAATAATAAAATAAAGAACATGGGCAATAAAATATTAGTGTTAGTAGGAGGAGAAACAAAAAAATGTGTGTGGTTGTTCCTCCATTGTGCCGTACCTAGAAGAAAAAGAAAAGAAAAAAAGGCTTCATCCTCTTTGTTCTTCTTGACCGAAAAATCAAAGGAAGAAGAAAGGAGTTTTCTTGCTTCATGTTCGATTGGTTGGTGTTTAGGAGGAGGTATGTTTGATGATGTTCCATGAGATGCATGCATGTTTTAGTTGTTAGCTTGAGTTCTACCTAGCCCATGGTCTAAATCTTGCTATGTGATGGAGATGACACTCGGCCATGGATGTATCATTCTTGCTTGGTGTTGATGTTGTGTTGATGAGATATCAAGTTATTTTTGTGACCCAAGTTGAGATTTGGATTTTGGAATGAGTAAGGTTTTCGGCTATGGTAATTATAAAGGTGATGGATGTTGTTTCATGCTAAATCTAGATGAACAATGTTAGTGCTTATTACTCGATAATTATGAGTTTCTTTCTCGGTTTTACCTCAAACCCATGAAGTATTTTTAATTGGTGTTGTTAGAGGTTTCGGTCATGGGATTATAAGCTTGTTAGTTTTGATGGTGAAATTTATGCCTTGTAAGGGTAAATGGTTCAAAGGAACATTCGGCCATGATGTAAAAATTATGGTGAAGTGATGTTAAATGCTTTGAATATTGAGTATATATATATTGTTATAAGTTGAATTTAAGGTTTGCTAAATTGCCTTTGTCATTGCCGAATGTGTGTATAGTTAAAGAGCATTTGTTTAAGTGCTTAGTTAATTGATATTGAGTTAATGATATGTGTATTCAGTCATAAAGTTGCACATGAGGAAATGTTAGATTAATGGTATTAAATTGCTTAATGTGATTAAAAATGTGTATGACCATTTTGTATTTGAGTTAAAGGTGGCCATATGACCTATCAAATTTATTGTCATATTCGGCCATAAGCTAGCATAATGAGACTTTAATAAGTTAAATTTGTTTGAATTAGCTTAAGAGCTTAGAGGACCAAAGTTGGATAAGGGAAAGGAAAAAGTGATCGAATAGCCGTCGAAATCGTTCGACAACATCCGAGGTAAGCTTTTGAGTAATGGAACTTAGATTATGATTCGATTAGATCATGTTTTAAGCAAATCAATATCATGCTCTTGTATGTAGCTATTGAGCCGAAAATGATAATGGTTGATAAGTGACTTGTGTTTGAATTCTAGTTATGAAAATGAAATATAGATGTGTCATGATTTACTGATATGTGCATGGATATTCAGATGATAACCGGGCTAAGTCCCGAAGGCATTTGTGCTAGTGACTAATTCCGGGCTAAGTCCCGAAGGCATTTGTGCGAGTTACTATATCCGGGCTAAGTCCCCAAGGCATTTGTGCGAGTTACTATATCCGAGCTAAGTCCCGAAGGCATTTGTGCGAGTTACTATAACCGGGCTAAGTCCCGAAGGCATTTGAGCAAGTAGTTAAATTCGGCTAAATCCCGAAGATGCTTGGGTTTGGAAGTGAGCAAGCTTGCTGTAAATTTCAAATTAATACGCTCTTAAAATCCAAACGATGAGGTATGTTTCGTATATGCATCGGAAAAGTCGATTCGTTTTAAATAGTATTCGTTCAATTGATTAACGAATTTTCAGCCTTTAGTTAGGTTTGATACCTTGTGAATGAATATATTGATTGAAGCGTGAAGTAAGTATGTTTATGAGAATGTGCATATATGAAGTTATCCATTTAGCCATATGAATGTTATACCTTAGCGAAACTAATTTCATTATTCAAAACTTACTAAGCATTAAATGTTTACTCCGTTTCTTTGATTCTCTGTTTTATAGATTTTGGTTCATCAGCTATCGGACTCGGGATTGTCGAAGTCGAAGTCGTCCACACTATCAAAGCCCTTTTGGTACACTTTTGGTTGAACTCTGAAAATGGCATGTATAGGACTACCCTTTTTGTTGTTGGTCATGTACCCTTTGGTTTTGTATAAATTTGGATAGCCATGCGAAAATGGCTTATATACACTTTGAGCATAGCATTATAATCATCTGGTATGTTGTTCATTGAGAGGTATGGAAATGTTTGGTAACGATTAGCCATTGGGAATGGTTAATTATGATTATTTTGATGCTATGTATGACAAACTCTAGTTGATTCATGGAAAACCATGAAATAGGTATGGTTTACCTTAAAAACAGATGCTCACAGCAGCAGTGGTCTGGATTTGAAAAATTACTAAAAATAGTAAGAATGGAATTAAATAGTGAATAAATTATTTAATTGAACCTTGATGAATCTATTTTCATAGGGAAGTAATGAAACGATCATATGAATAGTATTTTATGAGATTTTAAAGTTTTCGTGAAACAAGGCCAGAGCGGTTTCTGGATTCCTTGTTTGGACTTAGGAAATTCATTATACATTAACCAGAGATAGTTAGAAGTCATTCCATATATGTATAGATTCCTTTTCGAGTCTAGCTTCTTGAGAAATAAACGATATAAGTATTGAAGGCCTGTACAGGGAGATATATAAGTCGTAATGCATAAAGGTCAGAGCAGTCGAACCCTGAAACAGGGGAGACTTTAACTTATAAACTGTACTAATTGGCCTGACCAAAAATTCTAGAAAAAAAATTGTAGATGGATATATGAGTCTAGTTTCAGGGAAAATTTACGAAACTGATTTTCGAGTTTTGGAACTCAAGATATGATTTTTAAGGTGACAGTGACGGAGTTAGCTAGCTAGTCTGGAAATTTTTAAAATGGACTGTAAAAATAAGGGAATTAAGTCTGTTAACCCCTCGTGTCCGACTCCGGCAACGGTCTCGGGTACGGGGTGTTACAGTGTCCTTCACTTGGAACCACGCATGCAACCTAACTACATATATCCCGTAGCTCTCTTGTCTACATGGTGTACACATAGTATCACCCATGCGACCTAGCTACATCATAATGTCTTGTAGCTCTCTTGTACACATGATGTGCACTCAGCACCATACATGTGACCTAGCTACATACTATCTATATCATCCAATCGTTACGAAGGTTCAACCGGGATTTCTCTCTCTTTTCCAACAATTTCACCAATCAAGTAATTATCCACAAACATATTTCCAATATTATTATAAAATATCATAATAAAAGTAATATTGATGTATTACTTACATATAAACTTACATCTCATTTAATATCAAGGCAATAACATTAAATTACACATTGCCTTATTAAAAATCATATAAACTTACAATTTCCCATAATATCCATAATCATAGAAATCGCATTTATGTATGATAATTCAATGCACTTCATGTACCATAGACATATTTTAAATCAATTCATAAACTTGGCACCATAATCATTTAATTTAATATAATTCAATTAATTCACTAAATTTAACTTTCAAATATAAATTACAGCATTATTGCTGTATTATTATCATACCAACTTACATACTTTCAACACCTCGGAAATCATAATGAATATATCAATTTTACATTGAAACATGCATAAATTAATGCTTATTATACATATGAACTTACCTCGATACTAAAACGGCCATTTTACCAACTTTCTCAATTTTCGATTTTTCTCTCATTCTAGGTTCAAATCTAATTTTTCGGGATCTAAAATATCATATTTTACTTATTTAATTAATTTACTAGTCAAAAAAGTCCTTAACTCAAACTTTAGCAAAATTACAATTTTGCCCCTAAACTTTTGCATATTTACACTTTTTCCCCTAGGCTCGGGAATTGAACTTCATCCCTTCTTCTTATGTTTTATGACGTGCTGATAACTTTTCTCCTCTATGGAAACATCAAATTCTCACTCTAACATATACTTATGACTATTAGGTATTTTTACCGATTAAGCCCTTTTACTTATTTACACTCAAAACTGAGTAGCACAAGTTGTCTAACATAATTTAAAATCTCATATTCCATTATAAAACATCAAAATAAACACATTTCACCTATGGGTATTTTTCCAAATATGAACCCTAGCTTAAATTATTGCTAGAATAAGCTTAATCAAATGACTGGGATTCCAAAAATGTAAAGAACTTGAAAAACGGGGTTATAACAGACTTACTATTGAGCTTGAAAAGCTTGAAAACCCTAGACATGGCTTCCCCCATGCTAATTTTGGCCTCCATGAGAAAGATGAGTCAATTTTGGCTTTATTTTCCCTTTTTATTTCTTTTTTTAATTACCAAATGACCAAAATGCCCTTCCTTACTAAACTTTCAAAAATTCCATCTACGTCCAATTTTTCTCCATCACTTAGAAATTGGTCAAATTTATATTTAAGACCTCATAATTAATATTTCAAAGCATTTTCATACTAGAAACTTCTAGAATGCAAGTTTTGCAACTTATTTAATTTAGTCCCTAACTTCAAATTGAGCACTTTATGCATAGAATTTCTTCACGAAATTTTCACACAATCATGCAATCATATCATAGACCTCAAAATAATCATAAAATAATTATTTCTATCTCGAATTTTGTGGTCCCGAAACCTCTGTTCCAACTAGATCCAATTTTGGGCTATTACACATCGGAGGCATTGATCACACTATCACCTCAAGTTTTTGGTATAGTGAGTTTAAATGTTTTGAGTGTGGCATGTATAGGGACTTGATCTTTTTGTTTAGTGTCATGTTGATTTAGCCACAAGTGTTGGCTCATATGGATGTGATATTCATTTTGTATAGGCTATTGATGTTGGCTAATATTGATTATTATTAAATGCATTTAATGAAAATTCTCATGGTTTGTATTGATAAGAGGAGATGTTGTATGTTATAGGAAATAGCTTAGAATTGTTGTATGGATGCCTAGGTATTGGCTGATATGGTCATGTGTTTATGTGGTATCGGTAGTGTTTTATGTTTTTGTTGGTGGTTGTAAGTAGGGGTGACAAAAAAGGCTTGGTAAATAGCCTTGTTTTTGTTCACACGGGTAGATACACGATCTACCCCATGGGCGTGTGGTCCGGCCGTGTGTCCCCTGCACCTAAATTTGGCAAAAAAAAAGCCCAGTAGTAACCACACAGGCAAAGACACAATCGTGTGTGTCAACCGTGTGGAAGACACGACCTAGTACACGGGCGTGTACTAAGGCGTATGGCTCTAAAGAGTTGATGATGTCAGAAACAGAATGTGAAGGTTTTCGTACATGGGCTGAGACACGGGCTTGTCTTGGCCATGTAAGGGACACGGGCCATGAACACGGGCGTGTGCCAAGCCATGTGAAAACCCCTGTAGGTTTGAATCGAGAAATAAATTCGCACGGGCTAGGGACATGGGTGTGTCCCCATATGTTCAGGCCATGTGAGCCCCATGGGACTTCAACATGGGCATGTTAAGAGGAAACACGAGCGTGTCAGCCATCCATACGGGCATGTGCCCCTGGTTGCATTGAAATTTTTCAAAGTTTTCAAAACTGTTCGGTTTATTTCCGAACTATTTCCAAAGCTTTTTTTGGGCCTTGTAGTTCCATATTAGGGACGTTAAGAGGAAGTTTGAAATTTTTAAATTTGAGCAAAATTTTATGACCCAAAAATGTTTGTATGTATGTGTTTATGTCTAGTAATGCCTTGTACCCTACCCCAGCATGGGATACGAGTAAGGGGTGTTACAATTTGATCCTCATAGCTACTAGGATTCAACTTTCACATTTTATGCGATTTAGTTCTTCTCTTAATTAAACACTTAATCGATAAAATTTTCATATCAAAATTTTCATATGTCATACTTAACATTTTACAGGCCATATGATAAAATAAAAATAAAATATATTTTGGGTTAGATTTGTGGTCCCGAAACCATTTTCTGATTTCACTGAAAAATGGGCTATTACAGAATGCCACCCTTCAGAACAAAGAAATAAAGGATGGAGGTGATAAGTTCAAAAAAAGAAAAAGTTTGACGCCACAAGGAGAACCTTGATAAGTTGATGCGATCTCGGTCGCATCATGTTTTGAAACAATTAGACAACATTAGGGTTGGCCCAAACTCGAAAGGCCCAACTGCAAAATGAAGCTATTAATTCCAGCTTGTTAATTTGGCTACTGGAATAGGGACTTTGATTTATTTATTTTAGTTACTTTAGTTATTATAATATGAGTCTTTAATTATGTCTTCTTTATTAAATGCATCCTTAATTATTTTCTTGCGTTATTGATCTACATCTTTTAATTATGACATGTATTAAGTGTTCTGCATTTAATAAAGTCATGCATTATGTAACTCCCATGTTAATTAAAGTTTGCATCTTTTAATGAAGTAATACATTAAGTAATTCATTGTTCATTTAGTTTACATCTTAATTAAACCAAGCATTTAAGCATCTTAGTTGTTAAATATGTTTGAGTTTGTTTATATAAGTATGTTATTTAATTTGGCTGTTATTTTTTTAATGTTTAAGTTATAGTGTGTTTAATTTTTCTTAAATAAATTGATTGTGTGATTGTTGTAGGAAAGTACAAAAGGCTGGTCACATAGCTACAAAAGAGCTGTTTGTTTGCCAAGAAAAATCAAATGCTGTCACATTCAATTGGCTGTCCAATTTTTACATAAAAGAGTGTACATTTGGTCACTTAATTGCTGGTGCATATTTGGAATGTTTTTGGTGGGTATTGAAGCACTCAAAGCTCATTATGGTGACTTTTCAAATGGACCAAGAGTGACTCTTCAAGTCTAATTGGTTTCATGCACTCAAAGTTAGTTATGGTGCTAATTAAGAGATGAATACACATGCATTAAGGCATTTGGTTAAGGGGAAAATGAAGGGACATCAAGCAGCACATTTGATGGACCATTAAGCCTTCATCAAGTGAGGAGGCATGCCTTTTCAGCTATGCATGAATCAAGTGAAAAGACATGACCCTTTGGCTGCCCATTAAAAGTTATAACCAAATTTTAATATTTAGTTAATAGAAGATATGAATGTTGAATTTGAATAGTCATAATAATGCCTATAAATAGTTTGTAAGAAAACATTATTTTGGTTAGACTATTTTTGCCAAATTTATGAAATATTTGAAACTTGTGAGAGTTCAAATCTCCTTGTTCTTTTTGGGACTGATCTGACTTATCAAGCTAGGTTTGTGGCGTCTTATCCTTCCTTTGTTTTCTGAACTTATCACTGCAAAGTGTGGCATTGATTATACCTTTGGTTCTTATCTCGTTAGATAGTAGGTTAAGGTTTATTTGCTGATTTTATTTTTCATTATCCATCTAAGTGCTTGTAAGTCTTGGGTCGACAATCTCTATATTGTTGGTTCAGCCTTTGCCTTATCCAAACTTATCCATCCATTTCCTAAATGTTCTTTGAACCTTTGTTTGTGCCTATCTTCTACCCGTTTACAGCCTTTCTTGAAACGAAGCACAACTTACTCAATTTCTCAATTGGGCAACCTAAATGACTCGAATCAAAACCGAATCAAGTTCGTATCCCTATCTAAATGTTCCTTAAGTGTTGTTATAAGTTTCAGGTCAGTACTATCCTATAGTAATGGTTCACTCTTCAACCTTAAGCCTAAACTATTCCATTCGAATTACCAACTTCAAAATATCCCCTATCTTTATCTTGGCTAAACCTAACCATTTTTTTTTCTAAACATTCTTTGAACCTATCTTTTATCCATCTTCAGCCTTTTTCTTGTAACGAAACAAACTTACTCAATTACTCGATTGGGCAACTAATACGACTCGAATTGTAACAACCCGATATAGGGCCTAGTCAGAATAGTGGTCTCGAGACCACAAATTCAAAAATGAATAAATTATTTTATTATTATTTTGGAGTCATTGCAGGTTTATATTAGTACATGAAAAATTTGGTGAAGTAATTTTTATGTTTGTGAGCCCAATTGCGAGAAATGACTAAATCGCATAAAATTCGAAAGTCCTATTTTGATAGCTAAAAGTGTGAAATAGCTAGAGAAAAAAAATTGGAGGTCTTTAAAGGGCAATTAGACCTTATTGTGATAGATTGGCCGGCCATGGGAGGTAAAAATGTTGAAAAGTCAACATTAGGTAAGTTGATGACATAATGTATGATATAATAATGCCCTAAGGCTAGCTATCATCATTTTTTTTCTTTCATTCTTTCTTCTTAACCAAAACTTTTAGCAAAGAATGGGGTTTTAAGAGCTTGAAATTTCAGCAACTTTAAGCCTTCACAAGTAAGTGATTTTTATGGCTTTTCTTGAATATTTTTGTACTTTTGAGACCCTTGAAGCATGAGCTTTCAAATGAGGGTACTATTTTGTAAAATGATTAAGAGTTTAGGGTTTTTCCATGAAAGGATTTGTAATGTTTGCTGAGTTTTTATGGAAGAAAATGAGTCTTGGGTGTCTTATAACCAACTTTTGTGAAAGGTGTTAGCATGAAAACTCCTAAAAGGACTATTTTGCATAAGTTGTAAAATAGATGATATGTGTGAAATAGTGGGAATTTGGAGTTTCTATAAGAGTAGAAAGGGTTCGACTAGGCTTAAGGTGTGAAGAAATTCGATAAAAATCAATTTTCGGGCTTCGGGGTAAAATGGTCATTTTGCAAAAGTATAGGGGAAAATTGGTCATTTTGCCCAATTATGTAATGTAGAGTGCCTAGATTGATAAGGTGACTAAATAAGTGCATTTTGCTATTATAGATCAAGAAATACCGAATCGAACCTAGACTGGGGGAAAGCCAAGCAAATTGACTAAATCGACTAGTCGCCACATTTTGTAATCCAAGTTAAGTTGTATGTAAATAGTACAACTACAATATTAATGTAGGTGTTGAATTGTACTTGAACTTAATATAGCATGAATTGGTTAGTTGTGGAATTGAGAAAGTAAGACGAAAATAGAGATAGTAAAGTTCCCGTTTGAACCTAGGAAATAAATCGGATATTCATACCATAGCATATAGGCTATTGTGAGCTAGTGTAAGACATGTCTGGGACATGCATCGGCTACATTGAAGACCATGTCTGGGACATAGCATTGGCATTGAGACAAGTGCTAGAGTAAGACATGTCTGGAACATGCATTGGCCTCGAGACGTAAGTCAGTGTAAGACAGTCTGGGACATGCATCGGCTACGAGATGTGTCAGTGTAAGACCATGTCTGGGACATGGCATCGGCACAGATATGCTAGAGCCTGTGTAAGACCATGTCTGGGACATGGCATTGGTATCTTACCCCATGTTTGAGGCTTAATGAATATCTGATAGTGTTCCAAATGGTTCAACGATCAAAGTTACGATATAAGCTATATGTAAGCTCAATATAAGCTATATGTAACACCCCAAACCCGGCCCAGACGTTATGGCCAGATCTGACGTGTCACATGGACTTACGACTTAATATGCATTCATTGGTTTAAGTGATTAGGGTAGTCTTTGTAAAAACAACAGTTGAATGAAAAGCCAGTTTATCAATCTTTAGGCTATCCATTTGTTGTGCTTGTTGAGTCTTGGAAACGTTCATTAATTTTGGAAACCCGCGCAGCCTAACACTAGCAGTTTCGACATAGTATAAATATAATAAAAAAATAAAACCATAGCAGAAAAAGAAATTTAAATAGCGGCCTTATTACAACTTAAAACCCAAAATTAAATCAGAATATAAAAATAATAAAAATAAACTAACTTAGAAAAACCAACTTTGCAGATGATGTGGCCACTCCGAATCCCTCACAGCTCCAAGCCCATTATGGTTGGGGATTTACTGCAGAGATGAAAATAAAGGGTGAGTTCGGTAATATCAGTGTGTAACATAACCCAACCATAGCCCAAAACAGATCAAACCTCAGAGTTAGACTTATCTGGGCCTTGGCCCAGTACAGAAATCAGAATGAAACCCATAGGCCCATAGCAGATACAGAATGAATATATCATGAATGCAGAAATCCCAACCCAGAGCCAACCATAACACCCCGTACCAACCTTACACCATGTGGGGAGACTACTCGACCCACCCAACCACTACACACCACAGAAATTGCAGCGAGGCTGCCAGATATTGTGACGAAGTCACCAGATACAGATATTGTGGCTAGGCCACCAGAATAGATATATATATGTGGCGAGGCCACTAGATTGCAGCGAGGTTGCCAAATATTGTAACAAAGTCACCAGAACAGATATATGTGGCGAGGCCACCAGATTGCAGCGAGGCTGCTAGAACGTTTCCTCCATCAATATAAACCCATGTCCTATGCAACAAAAATAATATGTCATGGCATACGTATACAGAAACAGAACATCATGCTTTTCAGAAAAAAATAACCCTAGGGGTAAATTTGTAATTTTGCATGCATAAGGGTATTTCAGTAATTATTACCTATTGCTAACGTTTCATGCTTATTCTAACATTTACCAAGTAATCAGAAGTACTTACCTCGTCTTTTTACCAAAGTGGGCCCGTTGGCCCATTGGCCCATTTTCGGCCCATTAAGCCCAAAAATACCGTTGTGCACGAAAATGCACACTCTGCACTCTAATCATCCAAATGTGTAACACCCCGCACCCGAGACCGTTACCGGAGTCGAACACGAGGTGCTAACAGACATAATTCATTTATTTTCACAGTCCATTTTAAAAATTTCCAGACAAGCTGGCTAACTGCATCACTGTCACCTTAAAAATCACATCTCGAGTTCCAAAGCTCGAAAACTGATTCCGTAAATTTTACATGAAACTAGACTCATATATCCATCTAAAAATTTTTTTCTAGAATTTTTGATCCGGCCAATTAGTACAGTTTATTAGTTAAAGTATCCCCTATTTCAGGGTTCGACTGCTCTGACCTTCATGCATTACAACTTATATATCTTCCTGTACAGGGATTTATTACTTATTCCGTTTGTTTCTAAAGAAACTACACTCGAAAAGGAATCTGTACATATAGGGCATGACTTCTAATTATCTCTGGTTAATTTATAGTGAATTTCCAAAGTCGGAACAGGGGATCCAGAAATCGCTCTGGCCCTGTTCCACGAAGACTTAAATATCTCTTAAAATACGACTCATATGATCGTTTCGTTTCTTCCATATGAAAGTAGATTCACCAAGGTTCGATTAAATAATTTATTCACTATTTAATTCCATTCCTAATATTTTTAGTAATTTTTCAAATCCACACCACTGCTGCTGTCAACATCTGTTTTTTTAGGTAAACTTTACCTATTTCATGGTTTTCCATGAATCAACTAGAATTTGTCATACAAAGCACCAAAATGATCATGATTAACCATTCCAATGGCTAATCGTTACCAAACATTTCCATACCTCTCAATGAACAACATACAAAACGATTATAATGCTATACTCAAAGTGTATATAAGCCATTTTCATATGGCTATCCAAATTTATACAAAACCAAAGGGTACATGACCAACAACAAAAAGGGTAGTCCTATACATGCCATTTTCAGAGTTCAACCAAAAGTGTACCAAAAGGGCTTTGATAGTGTGGAAGACTTCGACTTCGACAATCCCGAGTCCAATAGCTAACGAACCAAAATCTATAAAACAGAGAATCAAAGAAACGGAATAAGCATTTAATGCTTAGTAAGTTTTGAGCAATGAAATTAGGCACAATTGAAGTATAGCATTCATATGACATACGGATAATTTCATATACACACATTCTCAAAATCATACCTACTTCACATTACCAACCCTTATACTCGTACATGAAAGATCAACTTAACCAAAAGTCGGAAGCTCATTAAACGACTGAGCGAATACTATTTAAAAGGGATCAACAATCCAATGCATATACGAAACGTACCTCATCGTTGGGATTTTACGAGCATATTAATTGAAATTATTACAGCAAGATCGCTCATTCCCAAACCAAGTACCTTCGGGATTTAACCGGATATAGCTACTCGCTCAAATGTCTTCGGGACTAGCCCGGTTATAGTAACTCGCACAAATGCCTTAGGGACTTAGCCCAGATATAGTAACTCGCACAAATGCCTTCGGGACTTAGCCCGGAATTAGTCACTAGCACAAATGCCTTCGTTATCATCCAAATATTCATGCACATGTCAGTAAATCATGACACATCTTTATTTCATTTTCATAACTAGAATTCAAACACAAATCAATTATTAAGCATTCCCATTTTCGGCTCAATAGCCACATACAAATAGCATGATTTGGTTTGCTTTGTGACATGATCTCTATGCACATACGGCTACCCATCGTACGTATAGACTAATTTACTCAACATATAATTCAAGTAGAATCATTATATCACCGTATATTTGTTATGATTATAGGTCATGACTTAATCAAATCGTAAACTAAGTTTCATTACTCGAAAACTTACCTCGGATGTTGTCGAACGATTTCGACGGCTATTCGATCACTTTTTCCTTCCCTTTATCGGATTTAGTTCCCCTTTGCTCTTGAGCTTAATTTAAAAAATAAATTGATTTAATCATTTGAACATCAAAAAGAGAAACTCAAGGTACTTAGCCCATATATACATTAGACATTAGAGTTACATATATATGAAATCATGAATCAACTCAACATATTAGCCCACACTCTCTTTTAGCCGATTATCTAAGCGATAAAAACATCAATATGCTTGCCTCTAACCGAATACATGCAACATCAATCTACCTCATGTGGCCGAATATGCATGTTTATGTTGAGGCCGATTCTATACTTAATACATTCTACAAATATGGTTACTTGTATTGACTAAATACCATTTTGTTTCAAGTTCAAAACTCGGCTAATACCCATATGTACACTAGCAATCA
Source organism: Gossypium hirsutum (assembly GCF_007990345.1). NCBI lineage: Eukaryota > Viridiplantae > Streptophyta > Magnoliopsida > Malvales > Malvaceae > Gossypium > Gossypium hirsutum. Next base: position 53,561,065 of record NC_053425.1, on the reverse strand, counting down.
AATACTAACATTTGTACTTCACCTTAATAGCTAGCTTAGCAAACCTTAATTTAACATATAATTGTTCATAACACAATTAAAGCATCCTCTCCATTCCATCAATTCAAAACACATACATTAACCTAATATCAATTAACTAAGCACTTTAACAATTTTTTTTCTTTAACTACACACATTCGGCAATGACAAAGACAATTTAACAAACCTTAAATTCAACTTATAACAACATATACTCAATATTCAAAGCATTTAACATCACTTCATCATGCTTTTACATCATGGCCGAATGCTCCTTTTAACCCATTTACCCTCACAAAGCATGAATTTCATCATCCAACTTACAAGCTTACAATCCCATGAATTTTAACCTCATTATATCTATCCAACTCTCACTCATTAGCTTCTATCATCAATCTCCAACAACACTAAATAAAAATATACTTCGTGGGTCTAAGGTAGAACCAAGAGAGGAACTCATAAATATCAAGATGTAAGCAACTACCATTGTTCATCTAGATTTAGCATGAAACAACAACCATCACCCTTATTAATCTCCATAGCCGAAAACCTTACTCATTCCACACTCAAAATTTCAACATGGGTTACAAAAATAACTTGACATCTCACTCCATATAAACCCATGTCCCATGCAACAGAAAGAATATGTCATGACATACGTCTACAAAAACAGAACATCATGCTTTTCAGAAAAAATAACCCTAGGGGTAAAATAGTAATTTTGCATGCATAAGGGTATTTTAGTAATTATTACCTATTGCTAAGGTTTCATGCTTGCTCTAACATTTACCAAGTAATCAGAAATGCTTACCTCGTCTTTTTACGAAAGTGGGCCCGTGGCCTATTGGCCCGTTTTCGGCCCATTAAGCCCAAAAATACCGTTGTGCACGAAAATGCACACTCTGCACTCTAATCATCAAAATGCACCATATTCAGTAACAACTGTCTCACGAGCACTCGTACGCTCGTGAGTTCACAAAATACCAATGTTTCGTTATTTCGGCTTTTACCGATTCAGTCAAAGGGAGGGTGTCGTTTACACACCTGGTTGATGACGATTGATGACGATATCTCCCACGCGATAATCCTACAATTGATCACTAACACATTAGACTTACACAAGTTAGTCATTTACGCACGAGGGGCAAAATAGTCATTTTACCCTCTAGGGGTAAATCGCTAGTCCTACCCTACAGGGGTATCTTAGTAACTCTACAACTTATCCACTTGGGCCTACAGACCCATTGGGACCACATGGCCCATTTCAGCCCATCGCGGCCCGAAATAGCCGTCCTACTGCTAGAGTAATGAGAAATACACACTTGTTAGGAGACTGCAGTTAATCCGTGCTCCAAACACTCTTAGTTGACGCCCAACCCAAACGAGCACGTCACAAAGAAAAAGGGATCAGCCAAGAAGGGTATGCCTATTCTCCTCATGGTTTGCTCTATTTAAAGCCAGCTCTCTATCTACTCTTATGTTAGCTTCCCGATGTGGGATCCCTCTATCACCAAAGTTTAAAACCAACACCAACTCTTGCCATCCCAACATAGCAAAATAATCAAGCTTTGCGTGCCAAGGGATTCGAACCAAAGTCCTCTCACATGCCAACTCACGCCACCACCACTAGGCCATCAACTCATTTGTGTCATAAACCCAACACATTAAACTTTAAAGCGCATCTACTTGCTACCAGATTTATTGAAAAGAAAAACCAAAATATATTGCAAGAGCCAAGACTTGAACCTTAGACCCCTTGCTTCCTCTATGGCATCACTTCCTTGTCCCCTAAGTGGCGCCACCTTGCCACTACACCACACTCCTTTTTTGTGTCATCTTTTACCCCTTTACTCTTAAAAGCCCAAATGCCAATTGCATCACCTGTTCATAAAATTAAAATTTCGAAGACTACCACGGATTTAACATAAGTTTGGGCCTTCCAAAGGCCCACTAACCTACTAAAATATATATTTTAACCAACCAGAACACACACAAATTTTAAAAATCACAGAAACACAAAAAACCCTAAAATTAGGGCGTTACACTATATGAGGTGTAATGAATATTGATGAGTAAGTTTTGCTTATGCTAGTTGTATATTATGATACTTGTTGATGAATGATAAACATATGTGGTATATTTATTTATGTACAACTTACTAAGCTTTATGCTTACTCCCTATCCTTTTTCATTTTCTTATAGTGATGCCTATCTAGCTCAAGTACCAACGGAAGACAGAGATATTGATCACACTATCAATCGAAGCTTTCGGTATAGTTTGATTTATATTTTTGAATATGTCATGTATAGGGCTTAGACTTTACTATTTTTGTGTCACTGAGAACTGGCCAAATGTGTTGGCTTGGGTTGGAAACCCTTCATTTTGTATTAAGCCTCGAATGGTGGCAAATATTCATTTTGATTTATATGCAAAAATGTATTTTCATAGATGAATAAAATGCATTATTGGAATGTTGTCTATTATGGCTGATTGGTTTAAATAAGTTATCCTTGTATTGGTTTGGTTGCCTTTGTGTAGGTTGTGTAAGTAAGGGTGATAAATAGGCTTGGTAAATAGCCTTATATTGTCCACACGGGTAGACACACAGACTTGTTTCTAGGCCGTGTGTCCCCTACACGTAAATTTTGCAAGCCAGTATGCATGATAGTAAACACACGAGCAAAGACATGGTCGTGTGTCTCAGTCGTGTGAAGGGCACGGCCTAGCACAAGGGCATGTGCCTTGGCCACGTAACCCTTATGAAATGCTGACGTCAAAAACAAAATGTCTAGGTTTTTGCACATGAGCTAGGAAAAGGCCGCGTGCCAAGCCGTGTGAAAACCCCTGTAGGTGTGCATTTGGAATTAATTCCACACGGGTGTCAGACACGGGCGTGTCCCTGTATTGCCTAGGCAATTTGAGCCATACGGGCCAACAGTACGACCATGTCAAATTGGTCACAGGGCGTGTTGCCCCTTCCATACGGGTGTGTGCCCCTATGTCAAGTGTTATTTTTTTTAGTTGACTAAAGAACCCGAGTTGTTTTTAAATGATTTTCTATGTGTATTTTGGGGCTCGTATGCCCATATTAAGGACGTGTTGATAAGCTTGAGAAATTTTTAAATTTTTCCAAGCCTTAGAGACTTGGAATTGGTCGTAAGCATGAGTTTAAGTTAGGTAACGCCTTGTACTCCGTCCCAGCATAGGATATGGGTATGGGGTGTTACACAAATCATCACCGAACCGAGTTCATATCATTTAGTATCAGAGCTAGTGAAATTGAAGTATAGATGTTTTTAGCATTACAGTATTGTAATTTGAAAAAAAAAAGTCGAAAGGAATTCACTATCCATTGAAGTTCCAAGTGTGAAATATCAGTTTTTGGGAATACAAATTCGTTGGAAATTAAAAAAAGAAGAAGCTAGCTTGGAAGTGTATTTGCTGCTTGACTCAATCCTTTCATTACCTATCATTTGGCCACACTTAAACCTTTCCATCTTTGTTTTCTAGCCTACCCTTTATCCTAACATCATTTCCTACCCAAAATCAAACATCAAAATTGTGAGCCAATTCCACAACGATTGTTGATTCGTCTAAGTAGTCCATTAAGAACATAGAGAGGTGAACATGAGTGGAAAAGGGTAAGAGTGAGTTGTGAGATCATTAGAGTGTTAAAAAGCCAATCTTGAGTGCAAACACGAGTGGAGTGCCATCTTTGTTTTCTTTGCGAGTGAAACGTGAGGTTTGTATTGGTAAGGTAATCATTTTTATCTTTAAACTATTTCTTTTCCATCAATAAATCATGTTTTGAGAAGAGTTTTCAGAATTTGAACTTTGAGATTTGATGAAAGAGATGGACCAGTTGTTCGATAGAAAACTAAAACCCCTACAAGAACGGCTAGTTCGTGCCGAAGAGCGGGGCCAGCAAGCAAGAGTTTGATGGGAACAAATTTCTCCAAATCAAAGGATGGAAACATGATCATTACGGAGACAAACATCCAATGAGTATGTGGGAAGAGACTCATATCGAGATTCTCATTCATCAAGAAAGTCGAGTCGGTATGAAACAAACTGTGACAGCCCAAAGTTGACCCTAGTCGGGAAGTGGTTTCGGGACCGCTAAACCGAGTCACCGAAATGTTTGAATGTGATACTTATTGTGTAGAATATGTAATTATGAATGTGTGAAAATTTCAAGCTTCAATTTGGTTGATTTCATGTGAATTTAGTCAATAGGACTTATGTGAGAAAATTCTAAAATGTGATAGGTCAATGTGTGAGGACCTATTAGTGCATGTGGACAAAGGGGGGGACTTGCATGTCAAATTCCCCCCCCAATGAGTAGTGGCCGGCCATGACAAGGAAGGATGGGTAAAACATGTCATGAAACATGTTTTGTTAGTGGAAGAATAAAATAAGGAGTATGGGTAATAAAGAAATGGAAAACAAAAAAAAAAAATGAGTGTGTGGAGTGTTTGTCCCCCCATTGCCGTGAGCTAAAGAAGAGAAAGGGGGGGGGATTTTGTTCATCCTTTTCTCATCTTCATGCTTGCCAAAAACTAGAAAGAAAAACAAAGAAAAATTTTCTCATCCTTTGGTTCATCCTTGGCCAAAAATTTTAATGAGGAAAGAAGAAGAAAGGTGAAGAGATTCGGCCATGCATGTAGCTAGGCTAAGGTATGTTTGATGATGTTCCATGAGAGGCATGCATGTTTTAGTTGTTAGCTTGAGTTCTACCTAACCCATGGTCTAAATCTTGCTATGTGATGGAAATGGCACTTGACCATGGATGAGTCATTCTTGGTTGATGTTTGATGTTGTGGTGATGAGGCATGAGGATGAGTTAAGATTCGGCCTAGGTGGAGGTTGTGTTAATGCCATTGCATGCAAAATATGAAGCTTGTTAATGATGCATGTGATGATGGCTTGATGATTCTTGAACCTCCTTTTTAGCATTTTTTTTGTGTGTGAGCACATATGTGCATTGGTTGCTAAATGGAGAAGAATCGGCTAGCAAGATGTGTGCTAAGGCCGAATGTAACTTTGCATGTTAATGAGCAATGCATGTGTTAAATTGATGAAAAGGGGGAGGATGCTTTACTAGTGTGTATATGTGTGTATTAAGTGTTGAAATCGACCCCAAAAAAAATGGACATGCATATTCGGCCAAGGGCAAAGAAATTAGCTAATATGTTGTGTTGATGCATCATTTTTGCATGTATGAGACTTTAATGTCTAATGTATAAATATGGGCTAAGTGCCTTGTGTTCATCTTTTGATGCCTAAATGATGAAATCAATTTATTTGTTTGATTAAGCTCAAGAGCAAAGGGGAAATAAAACCGATAAAGGGAAGGAAAAAGTGGTTGAATAGCTAGCGGAATCGTTCGACAACACCCGAGGTAAGTTCTTGAGTAAGAGAGCTTAAATTTCGATGTGATTAAATCATGCTCTATGTGTGGCTATTGAGCCGAATGTGCAAGGACAATATGTGCCTTGTGTTTGAGTTTCGTAAACGAAAATGAAATATGAATGTACTATGAATTATTGTTAGATGTGTATGATTAATTGAATGCTGTCCGGGCTAAGTCCCGAAGGCTTTGTGCTAAGCGAATATATCCGGACTAAGATCCGAAGGACTTTGTGCGAGATACTAAATCCGGGTTAAGTCCCGAGGGCATTCGTGCGAGTTATTAAAGCCGGGTTAAGTCCCGAAGGCATTCGTGCGAGTTGTTAAATCCGGGTTACGTCCCGAAGGCATGGTGTGAGTTACTAAAACCGGGCTATGTCCCGAAGGCATTTGAACGAGGAGCTATATCCGGTTAAATCCCGAAGGTACGTGAATTGGTAACGAATGAGCTTGCTGTAAAATTCCAGCGAATACTCGAAAAACATCCCAATATGGGGATATGTTACGTATGTGTTGAATTAAATCGAGCCCTTACAAATAAATGTTCGCTCAGTTGATAAACGAGCTATCGGCCTTCGGCTAAGTTAGTCTATTGTGTATGTGCATAAGGGTTGTTAATGTTGTGAAGCAAGTTTAATATCGATAAATTGCGTATTATGAAATATTCCGTTTAGCTAAATGTGTGATATTCTTTGTTATGCTGGAATTCCTTGCTCAAACTTACTAAGCATAAATTGCTTACTCGTTACATTGCTCCTCTGTTTTATAGATTTTTGGTTCTCCAGCTATCGGACTCGGGATCTTGAAGTCGAAGTCGCCCACACTATCAAAGGCTCTTTTGGGTACTATTTTGGTTGAATTTTGTTATGGCATGTATAGGACTACCCATTGTTGTCTTTCGAGTACTTTATGAAATGTATAAGTGTACAGCCATGCGAAAATGGCTTGTAGAAGTGGAGTATGGCATTAGACCATTCGTATTTATGAATGTATAGATGGTTTCATGATGTAACTATGTTGGAATGGAAGTGTTGAGCAAATGATCAGCCACTAGAATGGCTAAGTATGATCATATGTGGGCTTATGTATGACAAGGCCCTAGTTGGTCCATGAAACCCCAAATTAGGTAAGGTTCACTTTGAAAACAGAAGCTGATAGCAGCAGTGGTGTGGATTGGAAAAATCACAAGAATTCGTAGGAGTGGAATTAAATAGTGAATAAATTATGTAATCGAACCTTGATGAATCTACTTTCATATGGAAGTAACGAAACAATTATAGGAACAGTACAGAAAGAGATATTCGGGTTCTTGTGGAACAGGGCCAGAACAGTTTCTGGATTCACTGTTCCGCCTTTGAAAATTCACTATAAATTTACCAGAGATAATTAGGGGTCATACCATATATGTATGGATTCCTCTCTGAGTCTAGTTTCCATAGAAACAAACGGCATCAGTATTGAAGCTCTGTGCAGAGAGATATCCCAGTCGTAATGGGAAAAGGTCAGTGTAGTCGACCCCTGTAACATGGGAGATTTTGACTAATAAACTGTACTAATTGGCCCAACCAAAAATTCTAGAAAAAAATCCATAGGTGGGGACATGAGTCTAGTTTCAGGGAAAAATCACAAAACTGATTTTTGAGTTGTGAAACTCAAGATATGATTTTTGAAGCGACTAGTACTCAGACTGGGCAGTGTCTGGAAAAATTTTTCAAAGTTTGTTAACATCTCGTGTCCGACTCCGGGTCGGTCTCGGGTTCGGGGTGTTACACAAACCATGAGTCTGAAGCTTTTTGAGGCTACCAACGAGAAGGTAGAAATTGTTCTTCAAGTGCCTCAAAGTATTCATCTAAGGAGAAGTCTTTACGAAGAAGTGAATGTGTTTCATATAAGTACTCATCCATGGAGGCTTATTCACGAAGAAATGATCGTGACTTATATGAAGATTCTTCCACTTCTTTCCAATGAAAAGTCTATCATTCTGATTCTTTTGTATTATTTCCATCTTGTAATGAAAGGTTGAGAGAAAAAGAAATAAAAAGAAAGGAGAGACAAGAAATACTAAAAAAAGAAAATGAGAGAATATGGAATGAAATAGAGAAAAGAAAAAAAATGAAAGAAAAAGAAATTGAAAAAAAAAGAGTGAGAGAAAGTAAAATGAGATTGAGATTGAAAAAGAATGTAAGAATGAAAAGAAAATTGAAAAGGAGAAAGAGATTAGAGAAAGAAAAGAAAGGGTGCAAGAAACGAGCGACATTGTTGAAGATGAAAATGAAATAAAAAGTGAAAACGAGTTTTCAAAAGAGACAACAGAAAAAAAGATCGTGGTCAACAAAAAGTGAGGAATGTTTTTACTAACCCATATGCAAGCTGTTCTCGTATTACTTCTTCTTTGCAGATGTCTAAAGACTTGATTAACAAGCTTCAACTTCATTACCTTCCTGATGAGAGATGGCTTCATTTGATCGAGAAAGGTAAGGTAGAAAATGAAATCAAACCACAAGTGCCTAAAGGTAAGCAAGATAAATAGTTTTTAGCCATTGAATCATAGCAATCACATTTGAATGTTGTTGAGAAAATTGCTGAAGACTTAGGTTTTGAAAGAACTCCTCACCTTGATTTAATTAACTATCATTTTTTGATTGTTAATGATTTTGCTCCAACTAGTGGCATGAAGAGTTTTTATCATGATTTGTACTGTGTTGGCAAGTCTGTTGGTGAAGTGAGATTAACTCGACGTCCACAAAATTTGATCATGTTTGATAAAGAGTTTCCATGTGAAACACTCAATCTATTGGATCATGACGGTAATGAGAATTATTTAACTCTTAGTGCAAAATCTTCATATATTTGCATGAGATTTGAGAAATTTGATTGTTTGGAAGTTTGCATGTCTAAATCTTGTTTTCTTGGCTTGTGTGATTTACTTGTCAAAACGAATTTTTTGTTTCATGTTGGAACAAGTGATCAAAATCATGTGTTTAAATCGGGAGTAAGTTTTCCTAAATTATCATTAAGCAAAGGTGAGCATCATAAATTTTATGTGAATAGAAGTGTGAACAATCTTTGCTTGTTTGATGTTTTATCATTATGTTCCAATACAAAGCATGAGAATTTTGTTGCCTTGCAAAGAAAAAATCCAATATTTGATTTCGGAGGTTGTTCTATGCTATGGTTTGAGAGATTCGGACATGGTTCGCATGACTATAACTTTATCTTGCTTCGTGTTCCTACCATGTTACCAGTCAAGGAATTTCCAAGTCAAATTGAAATGGTAAGGAACAACTATGTTTTTTATCCCAGTGATTATAGTTTTATATTATTGTTCAAGGGACTTGAGCCATGGAATTTTGTTTTCCAAGATTATATCTTTTGAATACTTTGTGATTCTGGTTTGTTTCTATTAAAGAACATTTTGATTCATTATGAGAAGGTGAGATCAACTTCTACTTTTGATCTCGGTATCGGTTTAAGCATTCCAAGTTTGGATGGGTTGTTGAAAAGTTACTTTCTGTTCAAAATTCAAAGTGTCACTAATTTATTTTGTTATTGTGTAGGTGACAATTTAGAATGCATTCCTTTTAAAGAGGTACGACCCAAGCTTCACCCTCTATGAAGCTCTTGCATATCATGTCAAATCGTGGAAAGAAAACTATCATCCCCACCTCAAAGAAGAGGAAAGGAGCAATGTCATCCTCGAGTCGTACCACTAAAATCAGGCACCCATTCCACCAATTCCTATCGGGACCACAGGAGGAACTTTTTAAAATACTACGGACCCGACCCCTAGGTGCGGGCCGCTGCATTGACTGGGCCGCACTTGAACAAATCCAACTGGCTGATGCAGTTCGAGCCCTCCTGATGACTGACCCGTGGGGGCTATTCTTTAAGATCTTCGAGCCGAAGTACCTCGAGCTCACACTCGAACTCTGTTTGACCTTCCACCTCCAAGTAGTTATGATAGAGTTCGATGATCCCAGAACGGTCTAGTTTCGTCTCAGTGGTTTAGTCCGCCAGTTGAGCATACCCGAGTTTGGCATCACTTTGGGGCTCTATATGGAGGAGTTCATGGAGCACAATGATTTTGACACCCTCCATCGCTACATCCATTTGTCTCCCTCCAACTGCTGGAGGGCCTTCGTTCCTACTTTGGCCACCTATAACCTTAGCCGCTCCAAGGCATCGGCCCTCACCCCATCCCTGAGGTACTTACACGCCATCTTGGTCCACACTCTGACAGGGCGGCGGGAGAGCACTGGCATCGTCAACACTCACGATGCCTACTTTTTATGAAGTATGGCGAACGGGCACGTCTTCAACCTTGCCTATTTCATTGCCCTCGCTATTCTCCATCAGGCGGAGTGCCATAGGAAGGGAGTCATATCTATCGGCCCTTATGTGACTCGCTTGGCACGGTATTTCTTCCTCCTCAATACGGTGACGCAAGTATCTCCCCTCACCCTCATTGGTCAGATGTCCCCACAGGGCATCTCGAGTATGCTACATATGAGGATGATCGAGCATCGACGTGGAGTTGACCTAGCCCAGTACCGCCTGGTCCAGTCCTTCAAGGAGGAGGACCCAGAGGACATTCCTGACGATGTCCCTCCACAGCATGAGGAGCCATCGTCTCAGCCACCACCCATCCATCGTCCAGTTCATGCGGCTGCTTCATACTCTGACATCTCTGAGTGCCTTACTTGATTTGAGCAGTAGTGTTTTCAGCACTTTGATCACATTGATGCTACTCTACATCAGATTTGTCAGCACCTCCACATCTCATCTCCACCACCACCTCGCGAACCATCCGGCGATGATGATGTTTAAAGACTTTTTATTTTTTATTTTTATTTTCACTTTTATCTTTATTTATCTTCTTTAAGTACTTTTTATTTTATTTTTATTTAGTACTATTTCATTTTTAGGTTTTATAATTTTTGTTAAACAATTTATAATTTCGGCTATTTCATTACGAGTAATTATGCTTATCTATATTTCCTAAAGAGTTCTTGATGTTACCATAGTTATAAAGAGCTCCAAAGCTCATCATCACTTAGGAACTCAAAACTCTATTGGAAAAGGTTCACCATGACTGCCATGTCCTTCCCAACCACCACGATAACCTCTTCGTTGGACACTGTGGTTGTGGAACCCAACCTCTACCACCACCGGAGTATCCTCTTCCAATCTTATCATTGCCTTGGCCGATTATTCTCCATACCTCCAATTCAAGGATTCCATTCAACATTCAGGAAGTTTCACTTCTTTGCCTATCTTATGATTATATATCTATATTTTTCAGTATATCTATCATTATACATTGAGGACAATGTACATCTTAAGTGCGAGGGGTCATTTATATCATTATCAGAAAATCCTTGAATTTTGTCTTGTTCTCAAATAATTTTCTCATATCATCATTAGAATGAATTTTGATTAATTTATGATTTTTATTAATATGTCTTGAATTAAAACATAGGCATTTAGAATTGATTGTTTAAACTTTAAGGAATTAGAGAATCAAGCATGATAAGTTGATTTTTGAGAAATAAAAATTTTTAGGTTGTTTCCCCAAGTCCAGGTATTATCTTCAGTTGAAGTTTACAGGTCTAAACATCAAAAAGACATAATTTTTGTGAGATCTTGAGCCTTTAGAGCATCTATTATTTCTTTCATGCTCACTTTTATTGTTGCTTTGAGTACGTCAATATTGATCTGTTATTCTAGAACTTGCTTGATTATACATGTCAAGACCACACCTTTGATTTAATATGTTAAGATGATAAAGGCACTTAGGTTTAACCCACTCACTCTATAAAAGCCTACCTTCATAATTAACCCTTAGTAAACCCCCTTGAGCCTAATAATCCATCCATTGATTTACCCTCAATATTAACCCATAACCCATTATTGTTGAAATCCCTTAAATTAATTTGATCCCTATTTTTGTCGATATTTGATTTGAATAAATTGTTTAGCTATGTTTTATTTTTGATAGCTAGCCTATGCTATTTGACTTGTTCTTAAAAAAACATACATACATACATACATACATATTAGTAGTAATTCTTTGTTTTTATGCTTAAATATTTAAATTCCTTATCCCATGAAGAAAAACTCAATTTTAGGATTTTCTAATTAGAAATGTAATTTATCAAGTTTTAGTATTTTTCTAGTTAGGTAATTTTTCAATTCAATCTCGATTCTAACCTTGTTTTTCATTTTATGACCACACCCCCTAACCAAAGCCAAGTTACAACCTCTGAAAGACCTTTTGATTGATGTATCATCTCAATTTATAGTGGTGGAGATTTGATCTTCCCGCAAGCCTATGGCAATAACTTTTCATATTGACTAATGAGTGCTTCATTTATTGTTCTTAAACACCTCAAGTGATTTGAGTGAATCTTTAGTGAGGATGTTAAACATTGTGATATTTTGAATCAAAGGTAATCACTTAGATAAGGGGAGACACCTATGTTTTCGTGATAAAATGCTCAACTTGAAATGTTTGAAACTTTAATGTTCTTCTAGTTGAATTCTCAATGTATGATTACTTATGGTTTATTTTGAGATATTATTGATAGGAATTATAAGTTGAGAAAAATGAATTTTGATTGTGAGTCGAGGATTTTGCTTGAGGACAAGAAAACACTTAAGTGGGGGGTATTTGATAAACCGGAATTTATACATATTTTTATCCCATTATTAGCACATTTTTGGTGAATTATCCTTAGATTTGGTTAATTCGATGCTCTTAATCCTTTAATTTCATGTTTTATACTTAGGTGAGCATAGGAGAGTAAAAAGAGCGAGAAATGGGCCGAAAACAAAGAAAATAGACCAACATGGGAAATCAACACAGCCTAGACTTCCTCACATGGGTAAGCCACACGGCCGTGTCCATTTGGAAGAATCGAAGCATGACTTACACGGGTAGACCACACACCAATGCCTATGTAACAACCTTGAACATGGATTGAAGAAATCGCACACGGGCGTGTCACACGGGCATGTCCTTGTGAGCCCAAGTTTAGTTCTATTCGGAAAAGGCTAGTCTTAAGGGCTTTTAGGCATTCTAAAGCCTATTTAAACACCTGAAGAGGCACTTAGAAGACACACAGAGTACGAGGCAAGGAATTACTCAAGTAAAGCCGATTGATCCATCTTAGAAGCCAGATTTATCGTCAAGACTGAAGATCTCCCTTCAATTTCCTTCAGGAGTTTTGGGTTTTCTTTATGTTTTGTTATCTTTATTCTTTTGAGATGTTTTCTTTCATAATTATGAACTAAACCCCCTAAATACCTAAGGGGAATGAAACCTAAGACGGATTTTGTTATTAATATCTAAATTGTATGATAAATATTTGACTTGTTCTTAATTATGTGTTCTTAATTCTTGTTTTAATTTTCCAGGATATAGTTAATGCGCTTATTCAGAGGAGAAAAAGTCCTTGTCTAAGAGTAAATTTGTCGTAATTAAGCGAAGGTGATTGCACGCCTAGAAATAAAGTGACAAGATTTTGCCAGATTAGGGTGAAACCTAATAAGGGAGACCATAGATCGAGTTAATGCAACACTAGGTTGTTAATTAGAAAGAGATTTCAATTAATCAACCTACGGTTAGATGTTATTAGTCTCGAGAGAGATAATAATATAACTTATGGATTTCTATGGATCAAGTCAAATGAATAAATTTTCTGATTCAGAGTCAAATAACAAGTGAGGTCTAGGTGGATTTTTCCTTGGGTATTGTCTTAATCAATCAAGTTTTCCCAAAAGCTTTTCCCCAATTTTCTCTCTGTGCACCTTAGTTTAATTAATTAGTTTAGATAAACAAATCCCTTAATTTTTAGGCTAGATAATACAAAGAAAGTAATTACTAGTACTCTTGGTTCCTTTGGGTTCGATAATCCGGTCTTGCTAAAGCTATACTACTGTTCGATAGGTACACTTGCCTTCATCGTGATAATAATTAGTTCCAAGAACGATTAATTATAATTTTTTAAAACCTATCACGAATATCACATATAATATTGGTTCACTCTTCAACCTTAAGCCTAAACTATTCCATCTGAATGACCAACTTCAAAATATCCTTATCTTTGTCTTAGCTAAACCTATCCATTTTTTTCTAAACATTCTTTGAACCTATGTTTTATCCATCTTTAGCCTTTTTCTTGTAACGAAACAATCTTACTCAATTTCTCGTTTGGGCAACTAATAAGACTCGAATCATCACCGAACCAAATTTGAATAATAAGTTCAAGTAAGACAGACCAAGAACAAAGAGATAGAATTTTCACACAAAACTTAGAAAAATTCAATTAACTATCAAAGTTCTATTTACATGAAATTTATATTCACTTTTGTGACTATTCAAATGCCTATGTGAGACTTTTCATATTCAGCCATTAACTAGTATTGTTATAAGTAATAATTTCATTTTTAACTCTTGTAAGGAAGCCAATGAGTCATGCCTCTTCATTGCATTCCGTTATAGTTGAAAAGGCATGTCAATTCTCCTTAATGAAGACTTAAAGTATCCTTAATGTGTTTGATTGATGTCCCTTCAGCTCTTTTGTAACCACATGATAAAAGCTTGTGTAACATCCTCTTAAATGGCACCATGATGAAGACTTAAGACTCCAAAAATGTTTAGACTTGAAGAGTCTCTTTTGGTCCATTAAACAACCTCTTTAATGTTCTTTCAAAAGCTTTAAAACTATCCAACTTTGAGGAGTCTTTAATCATATGAAAAGTCACCTACAAAATAGATATTTAAGATTAAATAATAACTCAAAACACTAATAAAAACAACATATTTAATAACACTCATGCACACAAATTAAATGAACATGCAACTTAAACCATACTTGAAGTAAATTAACAAATGAGATGATTTGATGCATGACTTATTAAATATGAAAAACACATAATGCAAGTCTTTAATGATGCTAATGTATTAATGTAAAGCATTAACTAAAGACACATTCAATAAACAAGCAACATAATACACAATTTTAAAAGATGTAGATGTATTAATGCAAAACATTAAATAAAGCTGCATTTAACAAACAAAACACATAATGAAGCAGATCATTAAACAAAGCACATAATTTAAATTTGAAAAGTTTGTTCAAACCAATCAAACCGTGACATGCAACATATTGCATGAAAATGGATCATTATCTTGAGTCCAATAAAAATTGGACTTATCATGCTCGGCCTAAACTTGCTGAATCAACCCTAAAATTTCCTCTTTGAGCTTCTTGGAACTAGCCCGAGTCATAGGCCCAACGGGAATTTCAGTTGGATTTCTTCTTGAATTCTCCCAATCTCCAGGTTCAAACAAAATTATCTTGTGGCCCTTATTTGCCTTCATCTTAAATTCCTAGTTCTTCTCTAGATATTGTCTTTCACCTTTTGACGCAATTCCTTGAGAAATTCTGCTTTTTTTTACCATCTTAATTAACAATCTCATTAGAAGGTAAATGCATTAAATCTAAAGGTGTAAGAGGATTAAAACCATATACAACCTCAAATGGTGAAAAATTCGTAACAAAATGAATGGTGCAGTTATAAGCAAACTCAACATGGGGTAGACAATCTTCCCACGTCTTCAAGTTCCTTTGTATGATTGCTCTCAATAATGTAGACAAAGTTTGATTAACTACCTCAGTTTGTCCATCCGTTTGTGGATGACAAGTAGTTAAGAACATTAACTTTGTGCCTACCTTACTCCACAACGTCTTCCAGAAGTAACTCAAAAACTTAGCATCTCGATCTGAAACTATACTTCTCGAAATTCCATGCTATTGAACTATCTCCTTGAAAAACAAATTTGCTATTTGCATAGCATCATCAGTTTTGTGGCAAGGTATGAAGTGTGCTTTTTTAGAAAATCTATCAACCGCCACAAAAATAGAATCTCTACCATTTTTCGATTTAGGCAGTCCTAACACAAAGTCCATCGATAAATCAACCTAAGGTTCCATATGTATGGGTAAGGGTGTATACAAACCATGAGCTTTAAGTATAAACTTAGCCTTTCTGCACGTGATACACCTTTCACAAATTCTTTTAACATCTCATCTCATATGTGGCCAAAAGAAATGTTCTTGCGACACCTCTAAAGTTTTGATCACGCCAAAATGACCCATAAGTCCTCCTCCATGACCTTCATTCACAAACAGGTCACGAATAGATCCCTATGGAACACAAAGCTTGTTTTCTCTAAAAAGAAAACCGTCATGTCTAAATTTTTTTTGCAAAAGCTCCTTTTTCACAAGCTTGATATACATTTCCAAAATCAACATCAGAATCATATAAGTCTTTAATATACTCAAATCCAAGAAATTTTATATTCAGAGTTGATAACAGAGTATACCTACGTGACAATGCATCAACAACAATGTTTTCTTTACCTTGTTTGTACTTTATGACATAGGGAAAAGTTTCAAGAAACTCTAACCATTTTACGTGTCGCTTGTTCAACTTATGTTACCCCTTCAAATACTTCAATGAGTCATGATCAGTGTGAATAACAAATTCTTTTGGTCAAAGGTAATGTTGCCATGTTTCCAACTGTAACAGCCCATTTTTAGTCAAATCAGAACAATGGTTTTGGAATCACATTTATGAATATTTTGAGGTCTAGAGCATGATATTATAATTGTGTAAAAATTTCGTTAAGAAATTTTATCGTTTGAATGCTCAATTCAATAAAAAGGACTAAATCACATAAAGTGTAAAAGTTGAGTTCTATTAGCTAAAGGTGTCTAATAGATATAAAAAATTATAGTGGAGGTCCTTAAGTGGTAATTAGACATTGTTTATTTGAGTGGAAAAATATGGACATTAATTAAGTGATATTAATGGTTTTATGAAAAGGTTAATTTGGTAAATAACAAAATAAATTAAAATTAAAGTAAGAAAAAGAAAGGTATCATCTTTCTTATTCATTTCTTAAACTAAAATTTAGGCTAGAAATCCATTAAAGACCACTCAAACATTCGGCCAACCTTGGTGTGTGCATGTAAGTATTTTTTGACTCTGTTTTTAATGATTTCTATGTTTTCAGAGTCGTTGTAGCTTAATCTAGCTAGCCCAGGGACTAAATTTTGAAATTACTAAAAGTATAGGGTTTTACCATTGATGAATATGTATGTTTTTTTATTTTTGATGATAGGAAATGGATGTTTATTGTTAAACAACATTTGTTAAGTAATTTTTGATAAAATTGTCAATTAGGGATTAAATTGAGAAATGTGATAAATTATGTGTGAAATGTGTGAAATAATGAAAAATATGGGCTTCTATGAGTATAAGTGATATTCGGCTAGCATGGGTGTGGACTTAATTTCATGAAATTACATTTTTATGAGCTAGGGACTAAATTTGTAAAGAAGTTTAAAGTTTAAGCGAAATGTGTCAAATTTCCATAATATGAAAATTGGATTAAATTGAATAGAATGGTAAGTAAATAAGTTAAATTTGATTATATATAGACCAAGAAAAGCGAATTTTGAAACTAGATCAGGGGAAAAACAAAATAGGGGATTGATAGCTCGTTTCTCTTGTATAAATCCAAGCTAAGTTCATATGTTAATAAACATTAATATAATTGTGTTTTAAATGCTTAATAATTATATTATTGATGAATACGACATTACAGAAATGTTCGACGAAGAATTAGCCACGCGTGAAATCCCAGTTGAACCTTAAGAATAGATTAGGATACAAATGGCAAGTTATTAGGGCTTATTGTGTTTCGGGTACTGGTCCATACGTTCTACCAGTGGCTGAGTTTTCCAACATGTGTTGCGGATCCTCGACAGCTTGTGTGAGCAGCACCGTTAGCTATGTCTTGACCGTCAGCTTGTGTGAGTAGACCTGTTGATAGCTCCAGAGTGAGCATTATATGAGATATGAGATTGAGATGGCTTCAACCATGTTTTGACACTTAGGGTGTGAGATTCCCGAGTATCCAATATCATTCCAAATGGTTCAACGGATCTATTGAAGACATGAAAGGGTAAGAGATTGATACGTATCAGTGTAGGCATGTACGTAAACTGTATAAGCATCAATATTCTCCCTTTTCAGTGTTGTTCTTGCAGATTAAGTTGTATTCATCTTATTGTTGTTACGTATTAGGCCTACAATTTCCTTCGTCGTTATTGGTAAGTGGGTGTAATTGAGAAGTGTGGTGCTTCAAGTGCAACTCTAATATTAAATGGGGTATTTTTGTGTGTAGGGGGTCATCGAAGGCGGTTGTCATTCTTTTCCAAAAGCCGAAGGTGCAATTGCTATTGTTTGCGTAAGAAGTCGGTGATTGTTTTGAGACTCTGTTAAGTTCTTTTGATATTTGAGTAAAGTAACTAAATAGGTTTGTACTGATTTATCTTCAGGTAGAGAAAGTATATGGAGTGTGGATTAACTCCAATCACATAAGGTGTGTAATCACACTATCTCTATTATGAAATGGCAAAAGCCAAAAAACTGATATCATTGATGCCACACGAGCGTGCGCTCGCTCGTGTGGTCACCTAAACGCTAAAGCGAAAGCATGTGAATGTGGAGACCACCCCAAGCGATTTCGTGGGCTTAGGTCATTTTGGGCCATGTTAGGCCGAAATGGGCCGTGTGGACCCTACAGGCTTGTGGGCTCCACACAGGTAAACCAATGGATGTGCGAAGATTATTGGGCCGACTGTGTTGTCTACACGGCCAAGGCCATTATTGGGCCGACTGTGTTGTCTACATGGGTCGCACGAGTCGACTGTAGACCTACTGTTGGGTCGGTAAGTACATCTAGACCCTAATTTATGTTATGACTTTTATACCCCTCTGAGGTAAATGACAAAAATACCCCTATGTGATATATGAATGTTTGAGCATGCCATTTTATTTATGTACATCTATATTATATAGCATTACATAGGGTGGGATATATGATATTGGAGGAAGTGTACTGAAAGGATATAAGCCAATACTGGCAGCTCTGCTGCAAATACTGTTTGTGCTGTGACCGGTACTATTTAGGAGTGTTGTGTATAGGATGGATGGGTAGGATCTTTGTATACATTTCTGATATCGTACTGAGATGGGCTAAGGCCCACATTGATACTGATACTGTATTGGGCTAAGGCTACACTGATATTACGACTGATATGGGCTTAGGCTCAGTTCGTGTAACACTGTATGTTGATTGTTTGATAAGTAAGGATTGCACACTGAGTTTCATAAACTCACCTTTCGCTGCCTATCTGTGCAGGTAATCCTTAGGCAGGTCGGTGCTGGTTTTGCTTAAGAATCCTGAAATTCGACAAATGAGTAAGATAAGTAGCTTTTCTAAAAGGACACGTCAAGGTTTAACACAAATGATCTTTTTCTGATAAATCTATGTTTTCCAAAACTCACTCCAATGTGCCATTACAGATTTGGCCATAACGTCTAGGCCGGATTTGGGGTGTTACATTTAGTGGTATCAGAGCTAGGGTACAAAACTCAGTTGTGGATTTGGGTTTTCTCTAAAAACATAAAATTTTCAAAAGGTACTGTTTCAAATAGTAGAAAAGAATTTTGAAGTGGTACTTTTGAATGTGTGGTCTACCGAGTCTCTAGCATTGATCCTGTAAGTTCTCTAAAACTACTGCTTGATTTAGCTGAAATGTTAAGATTATTGTAGATGATAGACTGTAGCGAAACCTTTTCTAGGGTAACCTAAAACTGTAGTAAGATTACGATCTGTGAAAACAAAGAACTCTGAATTGTCGATGCTATTTTTTTCATACAACATATGTAATAAACATTGGAACTATAAAACTGATGCATAAAATTGTTAACACAGATACTACACAAATCAATAATGAGCACTAGAGGTACTCGTGGAAGGGTGCAAGAGGCCGCGGCGGAGGCCGTGGAGGTGCTCGGGCTGGGTCTTCGGCTTCAGCCCATATGCCTAACGTTGAGGAAAGAGAGGCACTGGCTTCACCCGTGATCGAGATTGGGTCACAAGATCGGGTAGACGACTCATTGTCCTAAGCTATGCTGTGAATTTTGGAAAGGGTCGCTCTAATACTAGTACTGTGGGTCGTGGGTCGATAACGGAACGACTCAGGTTTAATAGGGCTGAGATCTTTAGGGGTTTCACTAGAGTTGCCCCTAATGTGGCTAAATATTGGATAGAGGCCACAGAGAGGATAATAGATGACCTCGACTGCACCCCAAAGCAGAAACTAAAAGGTGTAGTATCATTGTTGCGAGATGAAGCTCATCAGTGGTGGCTTACTGTGAAAGAGGGTACTCAGCCCGATCGATTAACTTGGGAGTTCTTCAAGAATGCATTCCAAGGGAAATATGTGGGTACTAGCTATGTGGATGCCCGGAAGAGGGAGTTTCTGAGTTTGATCCAAGGGGATAAGACAATAGCTGAATATAAGTCTGAGTTTCTGCGACTAAGCCGTTACACGCGTAGAATGGTGGCCACTGAGTATGAGCGTTGTGTTTATTTCGAGGATGGCCTCAAAGATGACTTATGGGTTTTGATAGCTGTACAGAGGGAGCGAGAATTAGCTGTGTTAGTGGAAAAGGCGAAGATCGCTGAAGATGTGAAACGCACTAAGCGCCATAATCGTGAGTCAGACAGGGGAAGGAACAAAAGGGTTTGGGAACCCTCAAGTTCAGCTATGAGGCCTAAGAAAAAGGCCAGAGTTGGGCCCCTTGCTACTACTTCCGAGTCACAGCCTTGTACAGTTTGTGGGAAACGCCATCAGGGCGAGTGCTGGGTATGGATAAAGGCATGTTTTAGGTGCGAATCTACTGAGCACCATATCAGGGACTATCCACGGAGGCCCGGTCAGATGTAAGCTACTGGTATGGGTACTGTTTAGCCACAGAGAGGTTTTCAGCAGCCACCAAGAGGCAGTGGTCAGGTCAGGGGTGGTAGTGGTATTTGCTATGATCGTAGAGCACCAGGAAGAGGTCCGGTTCGTACTGAGGTGAGGCAGCCAGCACTGGTTTATGCTGTACTTTGTCGAGAAGATGAAGATGCCCCAAATGTTGTTACGGGTAAATTCTTTATTCATCATGTACCTTACACTGCATTGATTGATGTTGGGTCTACGCACTCTTATATAGCGTGCACTGTGTCTAAGACTTTGGGTATAATGGTTGAAAACACTAAGAGTGAGGTTACCGTGTTGAGTCCATTAGGGTTTTCAGTGAGAGTGAACAAATTGTTTAAGAATGTACCTTTGGAGGTTCAAGGAATGATCTTTTTAGCTAATTTGATGGAAGTTTCTTTTGGGGAATTCGACATAATATTGCGCATGGACTGGCTGGTTAAGCATCAGGAAAACTTGGACTGTGCTATAAAGCAGATGATACTGAGAACTGAAAAGGGTGATGAGGTAATTGTTATTAGAGAGCGTCGAAACTATCTATCAAATGTGATTTCCGCACTTAGGGCTGAGAAGTTGGTGCGTAAGGGTTGCGAGGCGTATCTAGCCTACGTTAGTGCTTTGAGTTCTGAGGTTTCATCTGTAAAAGATATCTGAACAGTTAAGGACTTTCTGGATGTCTTTCTTGATGAGCTACTTGGATTACCTCTAAGCCGAGAAGTTAAATTTGGGATCGAGCTCTTGCCTGGTACAGCTCCAGTATCCATCGCTCCTTATAGAATGGCACTGAAGGAGCTTGAGGAGCTTAAAATGTAGATTCAAGAGTTATTGAATCGAGGGTTCATCTGCCTTAGCGTATCTCCGTAGGGAGCACTAGTTTTTATTGTGAAGAAGAAGGATGGAACCATGCGTATTTGCATCTACTATCAGCAACTGAATAAATTGACTATCAAAAATAAGTTCCCCTACCGAAGATTGACGATCTATTTGACCAGTTTCGAGAAGCTTCAATTTTCTCTAAGATTGATCTCTGATCAGAGTATCATCAACTGATGGTTAAGGAGACTGATGTTTACAAGACAACATTTAGGACTCATTACGGTCATTACGAGTTCCTAGGATGCCGTTTAGATTGATGAATGCACCAGTAGCTTTCATGGATTTGGTGAACTGAGTGTTCCATCCCTATCTGGATCGGTTCGTAGTGGTGTTTATATATGACATTCTGGTGTATTTTAGGACTGAGGAGGATCATATGCCCATCTCCGAGTTGTTCTGCAGATTTTAAGGGAAAGTAACTGTATGCTAAATTTAGCAAGTGTGAATTCTGGGTACGAGAGGTAACCTGTTTGGGTCATGTACTATCAACGGAGGAGATTAGAGTTGATCCTCAGAAAATTGAAGCGGTTTTGTATGTGAGATTCGAAGTTTTCTGGGATTAGCAGGGTATTATAGACGGCTTGTTGAGGGGTTTTCGTTGATTTGTGCACCTCTAACTAAGTTGTTGTGAAAAGGGTACCGTTTAACTGGACTGATAAGCAGCAGGAAAGTTTTGAGAAGCTTAAGAAGGTTTTGACTAAGGCCTCTGTCTTAATACAGCTAGAATCTAGGAAGGAATTCACTGTCTACAGTGATGCATCACATGTCGGGTTGGGATGCGTGATGATACAAGAGGGTAAGGTAGTGGCATATGCGTCTCATCAGCTTAAAACACATGAAGTAAACTATCTGACTCATGACTTGGAGTTGGCAGCGGTGGTATTTGCATTGAAGATTTGGAGACACTACTTGTATGGTGAGAAGAGTATCAATTACAAGGATCACAAAAGCCTTAAGTATCTCCTCATTCAAAAGAAGTTAAACCTTAGGCAACGTAGATGGATAGAGTTGCTTAAGGATTACAACTGTTTGATTGAATACCATCCTGGTAAGGCTAATGTGGTAGACGATACATTGAGCCGTAGGGCTGTTACTGATTTGAGGGCGATGTTTGCTCGTCTCATCTCAGTTTATTCAACGATGGTAGTTTACTGGCCGAACATCAAGTTAAACCGAGGTGGATTGAACATATTAAAGGTAAGCAATTGGGGGATGAGTCATTGGGTTCTCATTTTTGATAGATTGAGAATGGGGAAACTTCAGATTTTGGGCTTAATAGTGAAGGGGTACTTTGTTTACATGGAAGAGTCTATGTACCGAAAGATATTAACTTGAGGCGGTCTATACTCCAAGAAGAATATAGTAGTCCTTATGCTATGCGTCCTGGTGGGAATAAGATGTACTGAGATCTCCGGGAGCTGTATTGGTGGCCAGGGCTTAAACGTGAAATTACTGATTTTGTAAGTAAGTGCCCAATTGCCAACAGGTTAAGGTGGAGCATCAGTTGCCTTTAGGGTTGCTTCAGCCGGTTAAAATTCTTCTTTGGAAGTGGGAGAGGGTGACCATGGACTTTGTTAGTTGGCTGCCTTTAATGCCTACTAAGAAGGATTCAGTATGGGTCATCGTTGATCGACTGACTAAATCTACCCATTTTATACCCATTCATACAAATTACTCGCTGCAGAAGTTGGCTAAGCTGTATGTGTTTGAAATTGTGAGATTGCATGGGGTACCGATTTACATCATATCCAATAAAGATCCTTGCTTTACGTCTCGGTTCTAGAAGAAGTTACATGAGGCATTGGGTACAAGATTGGACTTCAGTACTGCGTTTCATCCTCAGACAGACGGGTAGTCAAAAAGGATGATTCAAATACTGGAGGATATATTAAGGAGTTGTGTGATCGACTTCTGGGGTAGTTGGGAGGATTATTTACCGTTGGTGAAGTTTGCATACAGCAATAGCTACCAGTCTAGCATACAGAAGGCACTTTATGAGGCATTATATAGTCGTAAGTGTTGTACTCATACGTGTTGGACAGAGTTGGGTGAGCAGCGTGTTCTGGGTCCAAAGCTAGTATCTAATACTGAGGATAAGGTCAGATTGATTCGGGATCAATTAAAAGCAGCATCAAATAGACAAAAGTCGTATATAGTTTTGAAACCGAAGGAAATCGAGTTTTCTGTGGGGGACTTAGTGTTTCTTAAGGTCTCGCCGTGGAAGAAAGTATTGAGGTTTGGTCAAAAAGGCAAGTTAAGCCCTAGGTTCATATGGCCTTATCGTATAATGAAGCGTATGGGACCAGTTGCATATCAACTTGAGTTGCCTCCAGAATTGGATCGGTTTCATGATGTGTTTCACGTCTCTATGTTGAGACGATATCGCTCAGATCATTCACACATTGTTTTGACTGAGGAAATTGAGGTTAGACTAGATTTGACGTTTGAGGAAAATTCGATTCATATTGTAGACCGCGATGTGAAAGTTCTAAGGAAGAAGTCAGTTCCGTTGGTTAAGGTACTATGGCATAATCATAGTTTTGAGGAAGCCATGTAGGAACCCAAGGAGGCGATGCGACAACAATACCCTACCTATTTTGATCAGGTAAATTTCAAGGCCGAAATTTCTTTCAGGGGGTAGAGTTGTAACTCCCTAAAATTTAGGCATTTACTTTTGTTTGTGTTGTGTCACATAAATGCATGCTTGCTTCAGTGGTTGAGTGTCCTGAGAAGTATTGGAGAGGTCCTGAGTTCAAGTCTGGGCTTGTGGAAATTTTTTTTTCTTGAAGGAACCCTGTCTTCTGTTGGAGAGTTTCTTAAATAAATGGTTGGGAGATATCATAAAGAGCTGCTGGTCTAGGGGTTAAGGCGTGTGGAGTGGTTTAGAGGGTCTAGGGTTCGAGGCCTAGTAACGTAAGAGGGGTTTTTATTTTGCTGTTGGCGTTGGGGAGGTGTTGTTGTTTGACTGAAATTGAGTGCTTGTGTGGTGGAGGAAGATTGTGGCCGAATTCTTGGTGGGTGTCGGAGTGAATTTTGGTTGGTTGGGATATGGTTAGGTAGGATGTGTTTGAGAAATCTTAGGAGTGATAGGGGGAGAGAAATTAGGAGAGGTTGGAGGGGAGTGAGGAAGGTGTGCCTTTTGGAGACTCTGTTTCTTGGCAATTTTGGATTTGTACTTTTGACTAAGGGGGTATCTTCGGTTCTATTCTTTCCTAGTTTGATATTGCATTTTAGGGCATTATTTTGATTATGAATAGTTATTCTTCTCCTTTTCAGGTTAAGTCAGCATTCGGTTTTCTTGAGTGGTTGTTTCTTATGATTGCCGAATAGGCACTATCCTTGTTTTTCCCCAATTGGTAACATTCTTTCTTCTCCTCTCTCTAGTCTAGCGATTTCTCTTTCCTCTTCCCTTTTTCGTGAATCATCTTCTTCTTTTCACTTTGCTGCTTGGGCCGAACTTCTTCATCCTATTGTCTCAGTTTCAGTTTTGGCAAGTGACCTTGGTACTGTTGGGTTTAGTTTCACGATTCTTTCTCCTCTCTCTCAACTGCTTGCTTTGGCCGAATATTGGTAGGTGCATCTCCATCTCATACATCTCTTTTTCCTTGTTCGGTTCTCCTTTTTCTAACATCATTATCCCTCTCCTTTCCCTTAACACCAATATTATCCCTTTTTTGTGTTGTTCTTGCAGATTAAGTTGTATTCATGTTATTGTTGTTACGACTTAGGCCTACAATTTCCTTCGTCATTATTTGTAAGTGGGTGTAATTGAGAAGTGTGGTGCTTCAAGTGCAACTCTAATATCAAAGGGGGGTGATTTTTTTGTGTAGGGGGTTATTGAAGGCGATTGTCATTCTTTTTCGGAAGCCGAAGGTGAGATTGCTATTGTTGGGGTAAGAAGTCTGTGATTGTTTTGAGACTCTATTAAGTTCTTTTGATATTTGAGTAAAGTAACTAAATAGGTTTGTACTGATTTATCTTCACGTAGAGAAAGTATATGGAGCATGGATTAACTCCAATCGCCTAAGCTGTGTAATCACATTATCTCTATTGTGAAACGGCAAAAGCTAAAAAACTGGTATCATTGATGCCACATGGGCGTGCGCTCGCTCGTGTGGTCACCTAAACGCTAAAACGAAAGCATGTGAATGTGGAGACCACCACGAGCGATTTCATGGGCTTAGGTCGTTTTGGGCCACGTTCGACCGAAATAGGCCGTATGGGCCCCACGAGCTCGTGCGCCCCCCACAAGTAAACTGCATGGATGTGCAGAGATTATTGGGCCGGCTGTGTTGTCTACACAACCGAGGCCATTATTTCGGCTTATTGGGCCAGACGAGTGTGTGCGCCAACGTGGTTCGTATTATGGGCTTGGGCCCATTTTCACTGTTAATCATTAAGGTGGTATGGGTCAAACGAGACGACTGTGGACCTACTGTTGGGTCAGTGAGTACACCTAGACCCTAATTTATGTTATGACTATTATACCCCTATGAGGTAAATGACGAAAATACCCCTATGTGATAAATGAAAGTTTGAGCATGCCATCTTATTTATGTACATTTATATTATGTAGCATTGCATAGGGTGAGATATATGATATTGGAGGAAGTGTACTGAAAGGCTATAAGCCTATATTGGCAGCTCTATTGCAAATATTGTTTGTACCGTGACCGATACTATTCTAGAGTGTAGGTGTAACGCCCCGTACCCGAGACCGTCGCTGAAGTCGAACATGAGGTGTTAACAAACTTAATTCATTACTTAAACAGCTCAAACAATTTATTTTTAAAATTTTCAGTCAAGCTAGCAATCTGCATCACAGTCGCTTACAAATTCATATCTCGAGTTCCAAACCTCTAAATCCAATTCCGTAAATTTTCCCTGAAACTAGACTCATATATCTATTTACTAAATTAGTACATTTTATTAGTTAAAGTCTCCCCTATTTCAGGGTTCGACTGCTCTGACCTCTGTGTATTACGAATCATATATCTCTCTGTACAGAGTTTCAATGACTATGCCGTTTGTTTCTAATAAAACTAAACACAATAAGGAATCTGTACATATAAATCATGACTTCTAATTATCTTTGACCAATTTATGGTGAATTTCCAAAGTCAGAACAGGGGATCCAGAAATCGCTCTGGCCCTGTTTCACAAAAATTTAAACATCTCATAAAATATAACTCATATACCTATTTTGTTCCATCCATATGAAAATAGACTCATAATTCTTCAATTACATATTTTATTCACCATCTAATTGTATCTCTACTATTTTTAATGATTTTTCAAACTCACGTCACTGCTGCTGTCTGAATCTATTTTATGGTAAATTTTACCTATTTCATGGTTTCCATGAATTAGCTAGCAATTTAGCATACATAACACCAAATATGATCATGATTAGCCATTCCAATGGCTAATCATTACCAAGCATTTCCCTACCACTCAATAACCATATCATAAGATCATATATACAAAATGATTATAATGCTATAAATGCCATACTCAAAATATGCAAGCCATTATGCCAAGATGGTATACGGGTATAGTGTGAGCATGCCTCCGACCGTTCCCGATTTCCGAGCTGGCTTGTCAACACTACAAGGAATGAAAAGGAGGAAGTAAGCATAAATGCTTAGTAAGCTCACATGCAAATAGCAAGTAACACAACTATATAAGCAAACATAAAACATCATTTGCATAATCATCACCGAGACATTCATATCACATTTTCATTTATCATCTTACCATATTGTTGTTATATCGAGTTTTCAACCTGAGGGTTAAGTACATACCTGTTCAAAGTATTCATTTCACAACACTTACCAATACATCCCTTTCATCTCGAGTATTCCTCCATTTGAGTAGAATTTTACCCGTTGAACACATCGGAATATAATTCGGATACATGGAAAGTTTGCACATAAGTTCCACATATGTAGCCAAGCTACCATGTAACCCGCCCATAAGTGAACTCGGACTGAACTCAAGGAGCTCGAGCATTCGCATCCAGAACTCAGACTCAACTCAACGACCTCGGGCGTTCGCATCCATAAGTGAACTCGGACTCAACTCAACGAGGTCGGATGCCTCATTACATCTGTCGAACTCGGACTCAACTCAACGAGTTCAGACATTCGCATCCATAAGTGAACTCGGACTCAACTCAACGAGTTCGGATGCCCAAATATCCTAGTGACATGTCACTTATATCCTAATTTATTCCTAAGGTTCAAACGGGATTTTCCTCGAACACATCTCCATGCCATCTTTTGTAAAATACCGAAACCAATACTCGGTAGCACTTTATATTTAACAAATAATTCACATAATTTGCATTTTATTCGAAAATAACCACAAAGCATATATTTCATGATAAAAATCAACATATCATATAATTAACATCAATAACTTAAAAATAAAAATTATACTACATTATTTACACATGAACTTACCTCGTATGCGAAAATGGCTACTTTTACCATTTCGTTCGCAACTTGGTATTTTCCCCATTTTATCCCGAATTTTAGTTTTCCTTGCTCTATCATTTAAAATATAGTCTAATTAGGACTCAAATTATTCAAATTGACCCAAACTCATATTTTGGCAAAATTACAATTTTGCCCCTAAACTTTCACTTATTTACACTTTTGCCCCAAAGCTCGTAAATTAAACATGTACTTATGACTATTAGGTATGTTTACCGATTAAGCCCTTTCGCTCGTTTTCGCTTAAAACTGAGTAGTACAAGTTGTCTAACATAATTTAAAACCTCATATTCTATCATAAAACACAAAAATACACAAATTTCACCTATGGGTATTTTTCCAAATATGAACCCTAGGTTGAATTATTGCTAGCATAAGCTTAATCGAGCTACCGGGACTCAAAAAACGTAAAAATTGTTAAAAACGAGGCTAGAACGTACTTACAATCAAGCTTGGAAGCTTGAAAAACCCTAGCCATGGTTTCTCCTTGCTACATTCAGTCATGGGGTTGAAGATGAGCAAAATTGACTTTTAATTTTGTATTTTAATTCATTTTACCCCTAAATGACCAAAATGCCCTTACTACTAAACTTTCCAAAAATTCCATCCATGTCCAATTTTTGTCCATAGACTTAGAAATTGGTAAAATTGCTATTTAAGACCTCCTAATTAATATTTCAAAACAATTTCATACTAGAAACTTCTAGAATGCAAGTTTTGCAAATTGTTCGATTTAGTCCCTAATTTCAATTTAAGCACTTTATGCATAAAATTTCTTCACGAAATTTTTCACACAATCATGCAATCATATCATAGACCTCAAAATAATCATAAAATAATTATTTCTATCTCAGATTTTGTGGTCACGAAACCACTATTCCGACTAGGCCCAAAATCAGGATATTACAGTAGGGATGGGTGGGTCGATTTTATCCCCACATAGAGTCTAGGGCTGGACGGAGTGGAGTGTAGAGGATGGATGGGTAGGATCTTTGTATGCATTTATGATACTATACTGAGATGGGCTAAGGCTCACACTGATACTGATACTGTATTGGGCTAAGGCCACACTGATATTGCGACTGATATGGGCTTAAGCCCAGTTCGTGTAGCACTGTATGTTGATTGTTTGATAAGTAGGGATTGCACACTGAGTTTCATAAACTCACCTTTCGCTGCCTATCTATGCAGGTAATCCTTAGGCGGGTCGGTGCTGTGAGGTTCTCAGAGATGGCCACACCACTATTATTGCTTTCGTTTTGATTTCAGTAAAAGTAAATTTTTTTAGGTAAATTTATGTAATAAGGATGTTTTAAGTTTTTACTATTATTTGGGAATTTATTTAAACTGACCTAAATCTTTTAGCACTAGGACTCGGGTTTTAAAAGGCAATTTTTTTCCACTACCATGTCGCGTAACCTGTTTTAAAAGCATCCACTACAAACTATTTTCAAAATGTAGTAACATTGTAGTAAGAGATATGGTTTTGCTTAACAATCCTGAAATTCAAAAAATGAGTAAGATAAGTAGCTTTCCTAAAAGGACACATCCAGGTTTAACACAAATGATCTTTATCCGATAAAACTATGTTTTCCAAAACTCACTCCAATGTGCCATCACAGATTCGGCCATAACTTCTAGGCCGGTTTTGGGTTGCTACAATTTGAAAGTGACTATTTAGCTGATTTTTGGATGTGAAATTATTATAAAGTTACTTCACTAATTGTGATGCTTGTGTGCCTTATGGTTGTTGGTATTGGAATTGTATGAATTGTGCTTGGTTGAGTTTGGTTTGAATGCCTATTAAAGATATGGTCATATGTAATTTGGTTTGTGCAGGTGAATGCAAGATTGGGTGAGAAAGATGGCTTGGAAAATAGCCTATTTTTGTCCACACGGGCAGAGACACAGGCGTGTGTCTTAGCTGTAACACCCCAAACCCAGCCTAGACGTTACGATCGAATCTGGTGTGTCACATTGAAGCGTTATTAGAGAAGTCAAGTTTTATCTAAAATCTTTCTTACTGTTTAGAGAATATTTTCGTTTTAAATTAAAGTGAATGGAAGCTACACACCATGTAGGATTCAAGAAAAGAGGAGGTGAGTCAATTAGACTGCTTAAGTACCTAGCTCTTTCATGATCCAATCCTAGACATGCACACATCCATTGCCACACTTTAAGCTTATTACTTGTCCATGAACAACAAATTAAGTTTAAGTCTATTTAAAATATTTATTTCCTTTGAAAACATTTACGTTGCGGAAGCTTTGCTCGGTTACTGTGATATTTTGAAAATAAGTAACTTTTATAAAACGCACCCTAGAGCTAAGCAATTTAAAAACCCAAAATAAAAATAATAGAGCGGCCTTATTACAACTTTAACCAAAATAGAAATAATCAAAAATCAATGCAAAATTTAAAAGTAAGCTAATTGAAACTTATTTAAACAAAAACCAGAAATTTAATCTTCGTGGCCACTCTAAATCCCGCCTAGCTCCAAGTCCACCAACTAGGGCTCACCTGCAAGGATGGAAGAGAAAGGGGGCGAGTTTTGAAAACTCAATGTGTATGGAAAACCCATCCAAAGCCCAAGTCAGCTCAAGCCCATTGCGCCTAAGCCCTATTCTGATAACAGTGGGTATTGGGCCGAAGCCCTTTTCCAAATACAGTAAACTAGGCCTTAGCCCCTTTTCAGATAACAGTATAGCCCATAGGACCATTCCAGAACAGAACAGACATATTCGTGTATGCAAGCCCAACCCAGCCTATAACCAACGCTACACTCCACCCGTACCAGCCCTACACTCTATGTGGGGAATAACTCAACCCACCTAGCCCTACACTCCACAATTGCAGCATTACTGCTTAGATATCAGTAAGTTGAGGCAAAGCCTCCAGTACGTGGACAAGCCACTTTCAGTACTTCCTCCATCAATAACCCAGTCCCATGCATCAGATAATAATAACATGGCATGTAGTAAATAGTAATAGTCAAACATGCATTCAGGTCAACCCTAAACCCAAGGGTATATCAGTAATTTTTCTCTTTGTAGTAAAACTGTAAACTTTTCACCTATAAAGGTATTTCAATAATTTTATCAGTTTTAAGGGTTCTCATGAATGTTACGGTCCTTACTAGCCCATTTGTCATCGCAATAATTTATTTATCTCAATTTCACAATTTTAGCCATTGGGCCCAATTTACCGGTTTAAGCAGTTTCGATTATACAGTCTAACAGAACATACTTATTGCCTATTTTTTTATTATTTTACCCGTATGGAGCCGTAAGCCCATTGGGCCCAGTTTTAGCCTATCGAAGCCCAATTACCTAAGTGCACGAAATTTCACACACGATTAACTTACCACTTTGTGATTTTAGATCTAATGATTTCTAAACGTCTTGTAAGCACTCGCACACTCACAAGCCTACGAAATGCCAGATTTTCAGCATTTCGGCTTTTGCCGATTTGAACTATGAGAGGGTGTTCGATACACACTTGTTTCGTGATGACTGCTACTTAGATCCCTTACGATGTCCTACAATTGATTACCACAATTCTTAGATTGCAACCCACAACAACCAATCCCAATATTCAGCAACCCATATTCGAACCATGCCCCTAAAGCCTTTAGAATCTTACCTTTTTACCGAAAACCGATGACTAGATCTAATTCTAGTTGTTCCTAAGATCCAAGTCTTTGATCAAACCTCTAGACGGCACTAATCACCAAAAGAAATCGTCGGTTAAAGACCCTTAAAGCCCTATGCCCAAATTGACTGCCTCACTAGATTTTAGGGACTTTGGCTTTTCTAAATTGTAAAATAAGACTAGATCTGAGGTGATGAGCACTTACCACTTATTCCTCTTTCATTTCTACGTAGATCTGATGTAGATCTATCCTCCAAATGATAGTAGAACTCGAATCCAGGAAATCTGAAGTTTCGGCTATAAGTCCCTAAATCTATGGTATTTCGGCTTTTTAAGTGATGAAGAGGATGCCGATTTGAGGCTATAACTTTGAAGTAATGTTGCCGACAGATACTAAGGGTTTAGAGAAGATGAAAGTTGATGAAAAAGAACAAAAATAACTGAAGGATTTTGGCTTGGAGAAATCGGCACAAGAAGTGAGTTTTCAGGATTTCGGCTTTTATGGCAATCGGCTATGGAGGTTTTGTAGAGGATGGGATTGACAGAGAAGGTGAGTAAGGTGATCAGAAGGTTTCAGCTAGAAGAAAAAGCAAAAAGGAAGAAAGAAAATGGAGGAAAAAGAGAGGAAGAAGAAATCGGCACCAAGGAGAAGGAATTTACGTTTTCAGCTTTTGTGAGAACTCAGAAAAGATGAACGGCAGTGAAAGCTTTCAGGTGGCTAACCCTAATTCTCCAAGACAGAAAAAGAAAAGAACCTAACCCTAATATCAACTAAAACAATCGGCCCAACCTCCCTAAGGCCCTTGCCGAATTACACTTAAGTGATCACATGCCCAGCACATGCCTAAAATTAAAAAGTAACAATATGCTTACCTTGCAACTTGAACCCTAGACCTTTAAGTCCTTCCCAGACGCCATTTTTTTAGGAACTTAGTGGTGCCACCTTGCCACTGTACAAAGGCCTTATTTGTGTCCTATTTTACCACCTCAACTTCAAAAGCCCATATCGTCAGAACCCTCTCTCCCAAAATTAAAATTCAAGAATTGCCTCGAATTAAATTTACTCTTGGGCCTTTTTTCCCAAACCATAAACCCTTCATAACTTATTTAATTACTAAACTAAACATAAGAAATAATAATAACATCCAAATTATTCGGGCCGTTTTCCACCCGAATCCAGACTCAAGGCCCAATACTTCCAGGCCCAAAAATCGGGGTGTTACAACTCTACTCCCCTTAAAGAAATTTTGTCCTCAAAATTTTCAAACTATCAACTAACCGTATTACTCAAGTCAAACCACTATGCTTCTGCTGCACACTCTAATTAAAAATAATTCCTAGTACGACCTAGAACGTCTAATTACCAAAGTAAAGAGACATCTATCAAGTACGCATACAACTCGTAACACACACTTAAATAAAATAAGCTTGGCAATCCTGAGCTCGATGCTCCTTAGACCCACATCTAAAGTATGCTCCTGTCTTCCTATGGCATTCACCCGGATGATGCCCGTTGCAGTTCTTGCAGGTTGGAAAGTTTGGTCGTGTCTTAACGTGTTTCACAGAACGAGGCTCAGTCTTCTGAGAACTAGGATCCTTCCTTTTCTTACACTCCAAGCACCCTACTTGAAGCATTTCCCTAATTTCCTTAATTTTGGTATCCAATACTTCCTCTACCACTTTCCTTACTAACTCGGCCAGTGCCTCAGTACCAAGCTTTGAGTTATCGCTACCCGAAGTTGGCAGACATTGCTTACCCTCAGAATCCATATCAATACTCTACATTACCAGTACACATATCAGATAACTACAAAGATCTCAAAAATTTTACTATTTACTCATATGTCTTATGCAGAGATAGTATTTTAGAGTTTTTGTTCTTTACAGAATCATAGCCTAGCTACAGTCTCAATCTTTTTAGGTTTTTAGTTCCTACTGTCTCAGTCTCTATGGTTTCAGTATCAACCTAGCTACAGTATCATAATAAAGTCTCAATCCTATCTACAATAAGGTTTTAGTACAATATAGTATTTAAGGCAAAAGTACATACAGACTTGGTGCCGGGAATTCAGTGTGCCACATCAGATTTCAGAAAACTTAGAAGAATCTAACCTCTTTAAAATCAAATTCTCAAAACATACGTATTTTGAAGAAGACAAGTTTGAAAAAAAAGTCTCTTTAAAATAAAAATTTTCAGCTTTTTTTCCAAAAATACCCTTCTTGGGTTTAAAAAAATTTTTGAAAGCCTTTTTGGACCGGATCCACAGCCGAGATGTTGTAACTTGGCTCTGATACCACTAAATGTAACACCTCAAACCAGGCCTAGAAGTTACGACCAAATCTGGCGTTTTACATTGAAGCGTTATTAGAGAAGTCATGTTTTATCTAAAATCTTTCTTAGTGTTTAGAGAATATTTTTGTTTTAAATTAAAGTGAATGGAAGCTACTCACCAGGTAGGATTCAAGAAATGAGGAGGTGAGTCAATTAGACTGCTTAAGTACCTAGCTCTTCCATGATCCAATCCTAGACACGCACACATCCATTGCCACACTTTAAGCTTATTACTTGTCCACGAACAACAAATTAAGTTTAAGTCTATTTAAAATATTTATTTCGTTTGAAAACATTTATGTTGCAGAAGCTTTGCTAGGTTATTGTGATATTTTGAAAATAAGTAACTTTTGTAAAACACACCGTAGAGCTAACCAATTTAAAAACCCAAAATAAAAATAATAGAGCGGCCTTATTACAACTTTAACCAAAATAGAAATAATCAAAAATAAATGAGAAATTTAAAAGGAAACTAATTGAAACTTATTAAAACAAACCAGAAATTTAATCTTCGTGGCCACTCTGATTCCCGCCCAGCTCGAAGTCCACCAACTAGGGCTCACCTGCAAGGATGGAAGAGAAAGGGGGTGAGTTTGGAAAACTCAGTGTGTATGGACAACCCATCCAAAGCCCAAGTCAGCTCAAGCCCATTGGGCCTAAGCCCTATTCAGATAACAGTGGGTACTGGGCCAAAGACCTTTTCAAAATATAGTAAACTGAGCCTTAGCCCCTTTTCAGATAACAGTATGGCCCATAGGCCCATTCCAGAACAGAACAGATATATTCGTGTATGCAAGCCCAACCCAGCCTATAACCAACTGCTACACTTCACCCATACCAGCCCTACACTCCATGTGGGGAATAGCTCAACCCACCCAGCCCTACACTCCACAGTTGCAGCATTGCTGCTCAGATATCAATAAGTTGAGGCAAAGCCTCTAGTACGTGGACAAGCCACTTTCAGTACTTCCTCCATCAGTAACCCAGTCCCATGCATCAAATAATAATAACATGGCATACAGTAAATAGGTATAGTCAAACATGCATTCAGGTCAACCCTAAACCCTAGGGGTATATCAATAATTTTGCTCATTGGAGTAAAACTGTAAACTTTTCACCTATAAAGGTATTTCAGTAATTTTATCAGTTTTAAGGGTTCTCATGAATGTTACGGTCCTTACTAGCCCATTTGTCGTCACAATAATTTATTTATCTCAATTTCACAATTTTAGCCATTGGGCCCAGTTTACCGGTTTAAGCAGTTTCGATTTTACAGTCTAACAGAACATATTTATTGCCAATTTTTTTTATTATTTTACCCGCATGGGCCCGTAAGCCCATTGGGCCCAGTTTTAGCCTATCGAGGCCCAATTACCAAAGTGTACAAAATTTCACACACGACTAACTTACCACTTTGCGATTTCAGATATAATGATTTTTAAACGTCTTGTGAGTACTCGCACACTCACAAGCCCACGAAATGTCAAATTTTCGACATTTCTGCTTTTGCCGATTTGAACTATGAGAGGGTGTTCGATACACACCTGTTTCGCGACGACTGCTACTGAGTTCCTTGACGATGTCCTACAATTGATTACCTGTAACACCCTTTACCTGTATCCGAGGCCAGGCTAAGGTACGAGGCGTTACCAGACAAACATACAAACATTAAACTAAAATACGAGCCATAAAATTTTATTCATATTTCAAAGCGTTCATTCTCTTACACATAGTCCCTTATTTAAGTCTACGGAGCCCAAAACATACTTTAGAAAGGGTTTAGGGCTAAACCGAGAACTTACGAAAATCTTGGAAATTTCATGCTTTAAGGCTCCATACGCCCGTGTCCCAAAGTCGTGTTCCATACATGGCTGAGACACATGGTCGTGTCTCTGCCTGTGTGGAATATACCTAGGCTATTGTCCAAGCTTTGGTCAACCTTGATCTCTTACACACTTATACAAAATCAAAAGCATATAACATGGTATTCATTTAATGATTAAACATCCTCAAATTAAACCACAAACATAGCATTTGTATGTCATCATACATGTGTCTCTCATACTCATTTTACCTTGTTTATTATAGTACCACTTATACATTTATACCAAGATTATCATCTTACCAAATATCTTCAGCTTAATCATCAAGCATTCATATTTAAAGCTAGATCATATCTTTATAAAATACCACGATTCAGATGCGCAGAATAACATGTTTGCCTGAAACATTTAAATTCAATTCCATACCCAACAAGCATTACATTGAGACTAGTCATATATATATACATGTCATGATACATAACATTCTCTTTTTGTTTTCTTATAAACACATATCATTTATTTCATTATATCAATATTTCATATACCATAGTTTCCACGTATTCCACATATATTTATTTTCCTCCTCCTCCTCTCCATTCCTCATCCTTAATGTATATAGCATTCTTGTAAGTACGATTTCACAATTTACTAATAAATGTTCACATCAAACTGTCCACACGAGTCATAGTCACTTAATTATTTATAATTCGAGCTACAGAGATCTAAATTAAGATTGGTAAATTTCCCCTGAAATTAGACTCACATATCTTTCCACCATAAAATTTCCATAATTTTTAGTTTAGCCAATTAGTACAGTTTATTCATTAAAATTTCCCCTGTTTCACTTTTTGACAGTTCTGACCTCTCTTCACTAAAAAATAATTATCTCACAGTAAGAACTCGGATAAGGTTCTTGTTGATTTATCTTGAAAATAGACTCATTATGAATTTTAAAAATATAATTCTGAGCCTCTAATTATTTTTCTCCAAATTTTTGTGATTTTCCAAAGTCAGAACAGGGGATCACGTAATCATTCTGAATCAGCCTCACAAAAACATAAATATCTCAAAATATAGAACTCCTTTGCTTTCTATATTTATTTTATATGAAAATAGACTCCTTAAGATTTAATTTGATATCTCATTCAGTCTTTGATTCAATTTATACTATTTTTGGTGATTTTTCAAAATCACGTCACTGCTACTGTCCAAAATAGTTTTATTGCTAGTTCACTCTTTCACACTTTCTTTGTATTAACCTCATTTTAACATACATATCACAAATCATTTTCACCACATTTCATACATCACAAGTATAGGCCCATGATCACAAGGTAACCATAAAATCATCCTCATGTATAACTTACTTGTTTATAACCTTACCACATCCTGGTCACTTAATGAACACATCATTCACATAACCAAGTTCCTGCACTTATTCATCACAAAACTCACTAAGCAATACATAGAATTTCATCACGAAATTTTCACACAATCATGCAATCATATCATATTCATCAAAATAATTATAAAATAATTATTTTTATCTCAGATTTGTGGTCACGAAACCACTATTCTGATTAAGCCCTAATTCAGGATATTACAATTCTTCCCTTTTTATTCAACTTGCTGATTGATCGATTGCTTCTTGTTCTCTTTCCTTCTCTTCATCTTAGTTTGTTGTAGTCGAATACCCCTTTCTCTTCTCCCTCTATTCCTTCGACTTTTATCGAGTGTCCTTTCTTGCATTGTTAAATCAAATACCTTATTCTCTTTCCCTATCCTGCTTGCGGTTTCTTTCTAAAAGGGGTATTTTCTTTGGTATTTCTCTGTTCCTTGGCCGAATATTTGGTCTTTCCATCCTCCCTCTTCGGTCGACTTTTCTTCTCCTAGCAGTTGGTTCTGTCCAATGCGAGTTGCTTTTGGTTGATAAGTATTTCGATAAGGATAGAAGTTATATTTCAAGCATTGTACGTAGTGCTGTTATTTGTTAATCTATTAGGTTCCTAACATGTGGCCATGTCGCATTGTTTTGGCAGCATCCAATCATGTTGAACTCGGTTTACCTACAGATTTGTAAGGCTACATCGGTTGAAGCAGTGGAAGTAAGTGACAGTAACGAGTTTGTTTGGGAACTGTTTTTGTATTAAGCATGACTAGCAGTTGTCATGAACTTGTCTTATGCTTTAGGTGTGAATTATTCCAGGAACGTTCGTCCCAAGAATCCTATCAGGTGTGAACAAATGCATCTGTGACTATAAGAATCGTTAAAAGCTGAAATAACTGGACGTTGACGCTATATAGGCATGCACTCGTTCGTGTGGTAGTCCGTATGCCTAAACATGGGCTTATAATTGTTGAGGCTGGCTATGAGCAATTTCATGGGCCGAGGCTGTTTTGGGCCAAATTGAGCTGTGTGGGCCCCAAGGGCATGTGAGCCCCACATAGGTAAACCACACGTACGTTTGGAGAATTTTGGGCCAGGCTGTGTATCCACATGGCCAAAGGCCATTTATGGGCTTTGTGGGCCATAAAATGGGCCATGGGCCCATTTTCACTGTTTGACTATTAAGGTTGCACGGGTAGTCCGAGATGGACCTACTGTTAGGTCGATAAGTGTACCTAGACCCCCTAATTAAAAATGACTGAAATGCCCCTACGTGTAAAATGACTGATATGTCGCTATGAGATGTATGATTATGATTGATCATTCCATTATATATATTGATCTCACGTATGATATTATGACATAATGAATGTTATGTTGTATGAGGATGAGATTTATTACGATTGGAGGAAGTGTACTGTACTAGCCAGCTCTGCTGTAAATACTGTTTAGTGCCGCAACCGGTACTACTGAGAGTGTAGGGATGGGTGGGTTTATTTTATCCCCACATGGAGTGTAGGGTTGGACAGAGATGGAGTGTAGAGGCTGGTTAGGTAGGATTTATTGATTGCATATCTATATTGTACTGTTACTAAGATGGGCTTAGGCCCACACTGATATTGATACTATAACGGGCTAAGGCCCTGACTGAAACTGAACCGTGAATGAATTGGGATTAGGCCCAGACAATTTATGCTCACTATTTGGTGTTGATATGGGATTACACAGGAGTTTCCATAACTCACCCATCTGTTTATCTGTAGAGATAATTCCCAGGCTTAGGCGGGTCGGTGCTGCAAGGGACTCAAAGGCAGCCACACAACTGCACAGACTTTCTTATTGGGTTTAAATTATAATAGTTTTATTTGGGGTAATTTGTTTTTGTAATAAGGCCTCTTTAATTTTTAACTTTTAATTTTTTGGGTTTTAATTATTCTGATTTATTTCTACTACTAGTAGTACACGGGTTTTTAAAAAGACAAATGTTTTTCAAAACACCACGTTCACGCAATATGTTTTAAAGGCTTCTGCAAGAAATAATGTTTTTAAAATTAATAACAATTTAATATGATTAACTTTTAACAAACGACTTAGATTTTGAAAATGGGTAAAACGTATGTTAAGATCACATAAAGAGGTTAAATAAAGAACAGGTTTTTCAATGAGAGTATACTTTGTGAAAAACACTTCAATGTGACATTGCCAGATTCGGCCATAACGTCCAGGCCGGGTTTGGGGTGTTACATCATCAACTTCAGCTGAATTAGGATCCATTACTATATGAAAACACAATTTAAAAAGGTCAGAGTCGTCACACTATCATGATTCATTTATGGCATGTATAGCTAGACTCGTACACATGCTATGTTATTCTGAGAATCGACTAAACCATAGCTCTGATAGTACTGAATGTAACACCCTTTACCCATGCCCGATGCCGAGACAGGATATGAGGCATTACCGGGCTTAATCACAAGCAACATACAAAACCTAGC
Organism: Gossypium hirsutum; assembly: GCF_007990345.1. NCBI lineage: Eukaryota > Viridiplantae > Streptophyta > Magnoliopsida > Malvales > Malvaceae > Gossypium > Gossypium hirsutum. Next base: position 53,521,667 of record NC_053425.1, on the reverse strand, counting down.
CATAAAAATTTCGTTCCAATTCAATCCATTCATACATATGCAAATTGTTCCTTATATGGGCCTACAAGGCCCAAAACATACATCAGGTATAGTTCAGGACTAAACCAAGAACTTTAGAAAACTTTGGGAAAACTTAGAAAATTTTCATCAAATAGAGTCACACGCCCGTGAGGGTAGGTGGTGTGGTCACACACGCCCGTGTGGCTTGGGACATGCCCGTGTCCTCAGTCAGTGTAACTTTCTGTTTATGACGTCATCAATACAATTAGGGTCACATGTCCAAGACACACGCCCATGTGCTCAGGCTATGTGGTAATTTAAATTCCAAAAATTAAGTGCAGACTTCACACGGCCTGGGCACATGCCCATGTCCTGTGGCCGTGTCCTTCACACGGCCGTGTCTTTGCACGTGTGTTTACTACTGAGCATTCTATTTTGCATTTAATAAGGTGTAGGAGACACACGGCTAGAGCACAGGCCAATAAGGCAAACCGTGTGTCACACACGGCCTAGACACACGCCCGTGTGCCTACTCGTGTGGATAACTTTGAGGCTATATTCCAAGCCTTTTGTCACCCTTAATGACACATGCACACTTACATATTCATAATCATGGCTCATGCAAGTCAACTTCTTATCAATTTATACTTGCTTAAGACTTCATATTTTATTTAGACCAAGCTTACCAAATTCACATACAATATGAAATATCAATTTACTTCCATTTCATACATTCATGCCTTAGTTGTTATTATGCCATTTACTCATATTTCCATTATCAAATATCCATGATCATATCCACAATTCATCGATGCCAAGTGAATTTAACCCCGACATGAGTGAACATGGCACATGTATGCATATATGAATAGGATTACATCCCAATAATTATTATGAGCCATATCTCATGGCCATATACAAAATGAATCATCAAATCATTATAAGCCAACAACTTGGCTAAAACAATATGACATATAACAAAAAGACAATGTCTCTATACATGCCATACACAAAATACTTAAATTCAATATACCCAAAAGATTAGTTTGATAGTGTGAATCGAGCCCCGATGTCTTTCGATCCCCGAGCTAGCTTGGCGACACTATAAGAAAATGAGAAAGGAAAGGGAGTAAGCATAAAGCTTAGTAAGTTTGCATGTAAATAGTTAACAACATTAACCATGCAATATTATACACATAACACAATAATATTTATCACAATGTCATCAAGTATCATAGGTTCATTTTAAGTCATGCAATTTACATAATGTACAATAAAACTCATGATCATAATTCATTCATTCACTTCTTCTAAGGCCTCATCGATTCGTAATCTCGATGTTTCTGAGTTTTGTGTACGTACCTATATTCTTTCAACATGATCATACATTGTCATCTCTTTGACATAATTGTTAGATTGCCCGTTGAACCACTTGGAATACTAAAAGATACTCAAGAACTCTCATACACATGGTAGGATGCCAATACCATATCCCATATATGGTCTTACATAGGACCACATATCGATGCCAATGCCATGTCCCAGACATGGTCTTATATGTGATCGTAGGTCGATGCCAATGGCAAGTCCTAGACATGGTCCTACATGGGATCACATATTGATGCCGATAGACTAGCTATGGTCTTACACAAAATTACATATCGATGCCAAAGCCATGTTCCAGACATGGTCTTACATGGGATCGTACATAACCCTAATATCATAACATTTGTATCCTAACTATTCCTAAGGTTCAACTGGGATTTTAAGGTATTGAACTCATCGAATCGTCATCGAGTCATCATTAATTAAATCCATAAAGACAATTATACAATTCATGCAATATTAAAGCATTAAATACATAATAATGTAACGTTGCATTATTTACATGCAAACTTACCTCGGTACCCAAAATATGGCTACTATTCGATTTAGTCCACAACTTTGTTTTTTTCCTTAGTTTAGGTCTGGACTCCATTTTTCTTGATCTATAATAGCAAATTTCGCTTATTTAATTATCAAATTGTTCAAAATAGTCCATAAATCATGCTTTGGAAAAATTATAATTTTGCCCCTAAACTTTCACATAATTACAACTTAGCCCCTAGGCTCGTAAAATGAAATGTGTTCATTTGCTTTGATACCCAAGCCTAGCCAAACTTATATCATACTCATATCAGCCCACATTTTCTTTCAAATCAGATTTTTAACTACCTATTTTACAACTTTTACAAAAAATGTCCTTTTTAGGCGTTTTTATGAAAAACCACTTAGTAAAAGATGTTTTTCATGCATCAAACTTTCATATTCCTCCATTAAACACCAAAATACATGCACGTCACTCATGGGTAAGTTTTTGAACATGAACCCTAGCTCAAAATAATGGTAGAAATAGCTAGATCATGCTTCAGAGATCTCAAAAACATAAAGAACATTCAAAATGGGGCTAGGGTATACTTACAATCGAGCTTGAAAGGATGAAAAAAACCCTTGCTGTGGCTCCTTGAGAATTTCGAATAAGGAGGAGGAAGATGTACACAATTTTTTACTTATTTTCCCTTTTTATTCTTTTATTAATCAAATGAAAAAATACTGTAACACCCCTTACCCGAGTCCGAGTCCGAGTCCGAGACAAGGTACAAGGCTTTACCGGACTTAAACGTACACAACTATGTAAAACTATGCCATAAAATTTCATTCAAATTAAAAATATTCATTCATATTCATAATGCCCCTTATATCGGCTTACGAGGCCCAAAACATACATCGGAGGTGGTTTGGGACTAAACCAAGAACTTACGAACTTTTTACAACACTTAGAAAATTTTCATATTTTGGAGAGTCACAAGCCCGTGTGATCACACACGCTCGTGTGGCTCAAGACACGCCCGTGTCCTCTACCCATGTAACTCTCTATTTATGATGCCAGCAACGATACGGGGTTACACGGCCAAGTCACATGCCCGTGTGCTAGACCTTGTCCTCCACACGGATGAGATACACGATCGCGTCTCTACCCGTGTGGCCCAGAAAATAGTTATTTACCAAGCCACTTGGCACCCTCGTTAGCACTTTTCGAGGCAATTTCATATTGATTTATCCATGCATAAGGCACCATAATTTACCCAGTTTAAACTTATCTACTTCAAGCTATAATTATCGTTAACACATTTTTACACTTCATACTTATGCTAGTCTATCCATAGACCAATTTAGTCACTTTCAAACCATCAAGTAATCTAGGGCACAAAATTGTATAAAATTTCTTAGTAAGTCCATATGAAAATAATAATCAATTTATTAGCATGTTTTTAACAATTCTCACATGTTCACAAGTTAATACAATCATAATTGCACAAAATTCTACTATTTACTCCTTCTCATCTCAAGCTGTCTACTCAAGTCACTGTCACTAAATTATTTATATCTTGAGCTATGGAACTCCAAATTAAGATCTGCTAATTTTCCCTGAAACTAGACTCATATATCTTCTTACCATAAAATTTTAAAAAATTTTGGTCCATCCAATAAGTACAGATTATTCTTTAAAGTCTCCCCTATTCTGCTATTTGACAGTTTCAACCCTTCTTCACTAAAAATTATTATCTCACAGTACGGAATTCGGATAATGTTCCCATCTATTTCTATTGAAAATAGACTCATCAAGGATTTAGTCAGATGAATTATAACCCATAATTATTTTCATACAGTTTTTAATGATTTTTCAAAGTTATGACAAGGGAACCCGAAATCACTCTAGCCCTATCTCACAAAAATCCAAATATCTCATAACATGAAATTCTTTTGTTTACACCGTTTTTCTATGTGAAACCAGACTTGATAAGCTTTAATTTCATATTTTATTCAATATCTAACTCAATTTAAAAAATTTTTGGTGGATTTTCAAATTCGGACTACTACTGCTATCCAAAACTGTTTTAGTGTAGAATAATGATAACTAAGTTTATAACACCTTTACGAATCATTTCAACCTTCTTGGTAAAAATACATATTTATACATCATAAGCATAGACCCATAATCACAAGGTCATCACAAAATCATTCTGATGGGCATGACTTACTTATTTGCATCCTTACCAAAGGTGCATCATGAATTGAGATCATTTCTCATGAGTTTTGCACACATACCCGTACCATTTGCAACATCATCATAACTTTTCTCAATAATGACACAATCTTTAAATCACTCATTGAACCGATTGGAATACTAAAAGATACCGATAAGCCTCATACAAAAGGGTAAAATGCCAATGCCATGTCCCGGACATGGTCCTACAATGGCTCTCATACATTGGTGCCGATACCATGTCCTAGACATGGTCTTACATTGACACATATAACAATGTCGATGCCATGTTCCAAACATGGTCTTACAATGCTCGCATATTGAGGCCGATGCCATGTCCCAGCATGGTCTTACACTGGCTCTCATAATGTGGCCGATGCTATGTCCCAGACATGGTCTTACACAAGCACACATATCAATGCCGATGTCATGTCCCAGACATGGTCTTACACTGGCTCTCGTAATGTGGCCGATGCCATGTCCCAGACATGGTCTTACACTGACACACATATCAATGCCGATGCCATGTCCTAGACATGTTCTTACACTAGCACACATATCAACCAAATGTCTTGGCAAGGATATCCAATCTATTCCTAAGGTTCAACCGAGAGTTTTACCACAACAAATCTTTTCATACATATTCCATGTAATATCACTTTTTAACACCAAGTTACCATTCATTACAATGTCATCAAACATCATAGACATATGTATTAGGTCATTGCATATACATAGCTTACAATATAATTTCGTCAAGCATAACACCATCACGTACATAGTACCACAAACATATAATTCAACGCATCCACATTTTCATATCAATTCAGATTGCAATCACAAATCACAGTAACATTATTGTCTTACCAATTTTATCATATGACTCGTTTGTCAATTCCTCGTCGAGTATCTCTGTAAAAAATCATAAAAATTATATAATAATAATTAGGCATTTCAATTCAAATAAGACATTGCATTATTATTTTCACACGAACTTACCTCGAATACAAAAAACGGCTAATTATTCCCTTTTTATCCTTAACCACGTACTTTCTCGGTTTAAGCCCAAATCTCAATTTTCATGATCTAACATTTCAAATATAGCTTATTTATTACTCAAATTATTCAAATTGACCCAAAAATCATACTTTGAAAATTTTACAATTTTGCCCCTAAACTTTCATTTATTTGCAAATTAGTCCCTCAACTCGAAAAATAAAATTCATTCAATTTTATCCCAACCCAAGCCTAGCTAAATATTTATCTTACTTACAGCAACCCACATATTTCATTATTTCACACCTTTACCATCTATTTTACCACTTTTACAAAAGGGTCCATTTTGGGTGTTTTCATGAAAAATAATTAACAAAAGTTGTTTATTTAACAACCAAGATTCATTTTCTTCCAGAAAAATGCAGCAAACAACATGAATATTCTCATGGAAAAACCCTAGACTTTTAACCATTTTGCAAAATAGTCCCCTCATTAGCCAAATTAAGCTACAAGGTGATACGATCCGTCTCGGAAGAGTCGAGTCGTATTAGTGTGCCCGATCGTCGAAAAGAAGTTACGTTAGGTTTAATTGAAAGGTCAGATAAGAGAAAGAAGGAGATTGGTTTTGGTTCGAATTGGAATAGGTAAGAAGAATTGAAGGTTCGAGTTTAGGGTCCGAATAGGTATAGATGAATGAATTGGTTCAATTAGGTAAGAGGGCATTGAAAAAATAGACGTTATGGTATGAAGGGTAAGAACGAATTGGTATTATGAAATGGTACGAATGGAATGGTCGGTTTAGGTACAATTTGGTAAATGGAGAAATGGGGTTGAACAAAAAGTGCAAACATGAACCAATACCAATTTGGTATCGACCCGTTGTTTATAGGCTCTTTTAGTTCGGTTTGGGTTTGGTAAAGGAAAACCTCGACCCGCTATCTAACAAGATAGGAACCTCGGCATGTTTGAACGTCACACTATGAGTAGTGATAAGTTCGGTTTCGACAAAGAACAACGGTTGACACAACTAGAACGCTAGGAAGCCAATCAAATCTTTGAACGAAATTTGAGAAAAGTTTTGCCTCACAATTTTGGCAGCATAACATTAACAAAGTCCAAAAGTTTTTTTTTACAAAGGAAAATAACAAGTATTTATAGCCTAAAGACTAGCTAACCAAATGGACACTTTACATACTTAATAATTAAGTAAAAGTCTCATGAATGCATCTTGAAAATTCTAGAAAGAAGTCCTTTGATGTTCATGACCAGATTCGGCTATGGTGGAGATGTCTTGAAGATTCTTCATGCTTAAGGAAATGAATCATGAATGAGAGACTCCCTTGGACATTAGCTAGGTTTGGCCAACTTGAGTAATTGAGGCAATCAATTCATGTTGTTTGGTGAAAAGTTGGAAATTAATTGAGGAGACTTCATGAGCCAAATTAAGTGTGAATGTCGATTCTTGAAGAGTCCATAGGTGTGAACACTTTGAATTGAAAGGCCATGCCATGTGAACATAATGTGAACGGGATTTTAAGGTTCATGGAGGGAAATGTTTGGCCACATGTATGAAGTAATGGGAAGCCCCCTTTTAGCCGAATAGTCACTTGGAAAAATGAAGGAGTAGCACACCATACATGAATGGAAACATTCATGAACCTTGAACACATTGAATATGGTCATACATGTACTTAGTTGAACATGCACCTAGGAGATTCAAAGCCCTTAACCATCCATGCACCTCCAAAAAGACATGTTGCTTCATGCTCCATGTGTCCATTGAGTTTCTACAAGAAAATGTGAACAGAATTAATTCAAGCTAATGTGAACACAAATGTAAACATTAAATTCGGTTATGACAATTTAATTAACATCAATAAACACTTTTAAGACATATTTAATAAAACTAATGTGAACTAAATTTAATATGTGGTTTATTAATTAACCAATTAATGAACTTATTAAATAAAAAATTAATAGCAATCAAATGAAGTCAAAGTAGTCTTCATGAGCTAGAATTCAACTCATGAACTAAAAACCGAGCTGGACTTGGACTCATGACCTGGTAGTGAGCTGGATCCGAGTTGGGGAACTGGAAGTGAGCTGGTGGTGAGCTCGATGAGTTGAGCTGGACTTGCAGGTAGTTACATGGTGAGTTCAAGGAGCTGGAATCAGCTTCTCGGAGTGTCCTAATAGCGTTTCATTCCAAAGTTGAGCTACAAAAGCTATGATAGACTCTTTAAACTTCTTGGCTCGAGCTCGAGTGACAGGACCTTGTGGTAGCACCATAGAATCCTTGCTTGAATTAGCTGAACCATGGGGCGCGATCGCATCACAAGGGTTTCAAAAATACAAAAAACATTAAAAATGACCATCAAAATCACTTACTTGTGAGGGTTAGAAGTTGCTGAAATTTTTAAGCTTCCATGGCCATTTCCTTGGGTAAAAATTGGTGGAGAAGAAAGAGAAATAAAAAAAGACGATAGCTTTTTGTATTTTTGTCTTATTATACCTTTTTAACTTAATTATCCATTTACCCTTTTAATTTCTAACTAATTTCAATAATACCAAACAAATATCTTCCACTAACTTATTAATGGGCTAATTTCCACATAAGGGCTTCCACTAAAAATTCCATAGCTATTTAATACCTTTAGCTATTAGAATGCAACTTTCGCACTTTACGCGATTTAGTTCTTAAAGCCAAATTAAACACTTCTCAGATAAAATTTCTTCATGAAAATTTTACACAATCATATAAACATATCATAGACCTTATAATAATTATAAAATAAGTATTTTCAATTCGTATTTGTGGTCTCGAAATAACTGTTCTAACTAGGCCCTAATTCGGGATGTTATAAATGCCCTTAAGGCCTTTTGTCCATAAAAATAGAAATTGGGAAAATTATTATTTAAGGACCTCTAATTAACTATCTATGTCAATTTCATGCTTAAAGCTTCTAGAACTCACATTTTTCAATTTAGTCCTAAATATCAAATTGGACACTTTATCAATAGAATTTCTTTATGAAACTTTTACACAAGCATGCAATCATATCAGAGACCTCATAAGAATCATGAAATATTTATTTCTACCTCGTATTTGTGGTCTAAAAACTACTATTTTGACTAGACCCTAATTCGGGATGTTACACAACTAAACATGTTAGTCACCAAAATCTTCATATAAATCAAGTAACATAGATGAGTTCATCAAGTAATATTCTTTCAAGTCTTTATTAATTCATCTTAAAGTTCTTGTGCCATGTCAAGAGTTTTATATCCGTTAAATCGTTGAATTCCAATGAATGCTCAAGTAGTACACTCGAAGTGTACGATTCAACAATTCATCAATTTCTTATTCAGAGATACCTCTTAGGGCACTTAACTAAAAAACACTCTTTCGAGTCGCATATCATTTAATAGGAGTACCAATCCAGGCTAAATCCTTTATATAGCATATGTTCAAAGGCTCAATTGGGATTACCAGTCCAGGCTAAACCCTAATCTTAGTGCATACTTGAGATGTATTATATTAGGATTACCTGCCCGGGCTAAATCCTTTATATGACAAGGTCATCGGGATTACTCGTTTGAGCTAAATCCTGTTCGCAACAAATGCAGGACCTTACTTGTTTTGGGAAAACACACACAATCATCAGAATTCAACATCCAATCGGGACTAACCCCTTTATCACCATTTCAAGCTTAGTTTTATTTTTCATCATAGCATAAAAGTGAAGCACATCAATATAAATCACATTACATGCAACACAACAATTAATTAACATAATTACATGTCCGATTAAGTTACATGAACTTACCTTGATACTTGTTTGCGTAAAAATCTAATAATCTGAAATCTTTTCGTTTCCGCAATCTTGCCTCGAATTAGTGTTTTCCAAATCTATATAGATGAATTAACATCAATTTCACACATTTCATAACTAAATGGACCCAATTTAAGTTCTAGGCAAAATTCCTAACTTTTCCATAAGTTTCGATTGCCCCTAGGCCCAAAAAAAAAGAAACTTGTACAAATTACTCCCTATTCTAAGCTTAACCTAAGCCCCATTACAAATTTTCCAGCACATGTATTCATAAAATATCAGAATTTTTCATTAAATTTTACAACATTTTATTTTAGTCCCTAAATCATGTTTTTATTAAAAACCACTTTGTAAGAGTTGTTTATCTATCAATAGTCTTTCATTTTCTACCATAAATTTCTAATTTCCAGCATAATACATTCATGACCCATTTTCATACTTTGATAACTTTTCAAATTAATCCCTCAAATAGAGAGATTAAGCTATCCCAGTTTGAAAAATACCAAAATTACTAAAAACAGGACAAAAGAATTTACCCAGTTAGGCCTTGAAAGTTTCTTTTCTCTCTCTTAGGGTTTCCATAAGTTTTTAGGTTAAAGATGATGAAAATAAGATGATATAATATCTTTTCATCTTTTAATTAATTAAGTATTTTGGTATTTCCAATTTAGCCCCTTGTCTTTTTCTATAATTCCAAGGATGAGTCACCAAGAAAAATCTACATACTTTTCTTAATGGTCTAATTATCATATAAGGACCTCTAGTTTCGAATTCCATATCTATTTGTGTAACAGCCCGATTTTGGGGCTAGTCAGAACAGTGGGTTTAGAAACACTAATCTGAGTTAGAGAAATTATTTTTATAATATTTTATGGCTTATAGCATGTTTATATGGATGCATGAAAATTTTGATGAATTAATTTTAATGATTGTGAGCTTAATTGCGAAAAAGGACTAAACCGCATAAAGAGTAAAAGTTTTGTTTTACTAGCAAATTGTAACACCCCGAATTTGGGCCTAGAGGTATTGGGCCTTGAGTGCGGGTCCGTAAGGAGGTTGTATATAGGTATTTAATTGTGCAATGAAATAACACAATTAAATGTTTGCTTTAATGGTGAATGGCTTTGAGAAGTGTTGGAGAAATCTTGGGTTCAAACTTGGGCTTTAGCAAAACTTTTGGTATTAAGTGAAAAAAACCTGGATGCTTGGATGAGGGTTTTTAAATTATTGTGTTAAATAAATGACACAAGAAAGCATGTAGACTATTGGTTGTGGCGTCATTAAGGTTGTATAGGAGCCTGGGTTCAAGTCTTGGCTCTTGCAATTTATTTTGGTTTTTTTAAGGGAACCTGGACTTTGGCCTTTAGACCTTATAATTAATTGGGGATAAAATATGACACAAAAAGCCTTGTGGCTTAGTGGCAAGTAACGTGTGGAGCATCTGAGGGGAGGCATGGGTTCGAATCCCATGGCAAGCAAGGAGCATTTATTTTGCTAATAGGGGGCGGAAAGAGTTGGTGTTGAATTTAAACTCTGATGTTGGAGGGATCCCACATCGGGAAGCTAACATAAGAGTGGTTACGAAGCTGGCTTTAAATAGAGGGAACCATGAAGAGAGTAAAGGTACCTTTCCTTGGCTGATCCCTCTCGTTGTATGGCGTGCACGTTTGGGTTGGGCGTCGGCTAAGAGTGCTCGGAGCGTGGATTAACTCCAGTCTCCTATCAGGTGTGTATTTCCCACTACTCTAGCTATAGAATGGCTACTTCGGGCCGCGATAGGCCGAAAGGGGTCATGTGGGCCCAATGGGCCTACGGGCCCAATTGGATAAGTTGTTTGATTGTGTAGTAAATATTGGACTAGGCTAGGTGAATCTCATATTTGTGGCTAGATTTGGGCTAAAAGGGCCACACGAGCGTGTGGGCCCATTTGGGCCGAGAATAGGCTTTAGGCCCATTCGTACTGTTATCCTTGTTTAGAATATTTTAGTTTACCAAATTACCGAAATACCCTTAATTTGTAAAATTTCCAAAATACCCCTGAGTTACAAAATTACAGAAATACCCTTGACTTTCTAAAATTATAGAAATACCATTGGTTTACAAAATTACTGAAATACCCTTAGTTTGTAGATTTACCAAAACACCCTTGTAGGATGAAATGACAAAAATACCCCTAATAGGTAAAAACACCGTAAAGCCCCTATAGGGTAAACTGACCGTAATACCCTTGTATGGTAAAATGATGAATATGCCCTTATGTTCCGTATGACTGATGTGCTTAGGATTTACATATATTGATATTGGATTAGTTAAGTTTGAGTGACAGGTGGTGGTTATCGTAGGCGATTGATTTTGGAAACGTTTCAACTTCAACCCATAACAGATGTGTACTAACCCTCGTAATAGCTTAGGTTAATATATGCTGAGAAGCCGAAATGTTAAAATACCAGCATTTCGGGAACTTGTAATGTTGCGTGTGGGTATAGATGCGATAAATACGATAAGATCGGTGTTTGGATCGATGGAACGGGTAAGAACTCAATTTTGTGCACGATGGTAAGTTGGGCCTCAATGGGCAAGAATTGGGCCAAATGGGATTTTGGGCCCATTTGGGTAAAATTGATAGAAAATGGAATTTGGAAAAGTTGCATGTTAACACGGTTAGTATTGTTGTAAAATTTGGGTTAAGCAGGCTTAGTGGACTAAATCAGCATTCGTAGGGCCCATTAGAGGTTTTGGGCCCAAAAGCCCGAGTTTGATAAAGTGGGTTAAAGATCATTGTTTAAACACTCGAAAATATTGATAATTGTTGATGAACATGGAAAACCCTGATATTTGGTAAAATTATGAAATTACCCTTATAATGTGAAAAATGACTATTTTTGCCATTGTGGGCAAGTGACTGACTTGGACTGTGTGGTTGACAGATTTGATTGTGAATATATGTTGGTGATATGAATGACTTGACTGTGATTGTTTGATACAAATATAGGCATGAAATTCAGCATACATGACATGTTGCATGGGTTGGGTTTTATAAATGGAGGAAGTGCTAAAAGGGCTATGCCCCAGTTTACCAAAAAGGGCTTTGCCCCAGTTTACCGAAAAGGGCTTTGCCCCAGTTTATCAAAAAGGGCTTTGCCCCAGTTATTAAAAGAGTCTAGGCCTCCAGTTATATGATAAAGCAGCCATGCTGCCAGTGGAGAGTTTGGTTGGGTGGGTTGAGTTATTCCCCACATGGAAGCTTGGTTGGTACGGGTGGAGAGTAGCGGATGGTGGGTTGAATAGTCTCACCAAATGGGCTTTCATACATTCATTGATATTTCATGTGATATTGAAATGGGCTTGCATACATTCATTTATATTTCATGTGTTATTGAAATGGGCCTATGGGCCATACCGTTTACAATAAAGGCTTTGGCCCAGTGATATGATTTATGAAAAGGCTTCGACCCAGTGATATGATTTATGAAAAGGCTTTGGCCTAGTAACCGTTAAACGAAAGGCTTCGGCCCAGTATATGTCAAGCCTAAATAGGGCTTTGGCCCAGATTGTACTGATACTGTATTTTCACTATTTGTATGTTATTGGGATTACACACTGAGTTTTCATAAACTCACCCCGTTTCTAACTGTGCAGGTAATCCCTAAGCTTAGATGGTTTAGAACTGCGAGGGACTCGGAGATGGCCATACTACTGTTTCTGTTTCTTTTAATTGCAATAAGTAGCCGATTTATTTCTTTATAAGTTTTATCTTAATAATATTATTATTTGGTTTTGGGTTGTAATAAGGCCATTTTAATTATTTTTCTGGGATTATTTTATTTTATAGCCTATATTTTACTGATAACAATCCAAAATGGGTTAGACTTAGGGCGTGTTTCCAAAATGATAATTGTTTTCAAAATAATGCAATGATACAATTAATCGGTTTATCAAAAATATCTACTTAAATGAATTCTAACTCATTTTTCTCAAAACCTAACCTCGCACCAAAGTATGGAAATGATTGTGGGCATGTCTAGGATTGGATCCATTCGAAGAGCTTGGTACTTAAGCAGCCTTCATGGCTCACCTCTTCTATTTTTAGATACCTACATGGTGCGCAGCTTCCATTCACTTGGTTAAGCCTTATCAAACGACGGTTTTTTTAAAACACTAAAACAAAGCGTGGATTTTTAACTGCAATATGGCACGTCAGATTCGGCCATTACGTCTGGGCCAGGTTTGGGGTGTTACATTTAATTATATCAGAGCTTAGGTTACAAAACTCGGCTGGGGTATGGGTAGCAAAAAATTATTGTTGTTTTTTTTTCTTTTTCTGAAATTGGGGTTTGAAAAGGGTTGTTCTAAAATTTTGTTTTGAAATTTATCAACAAAACTTGACTTGTTTCTGGAAAGAAGTTATTGGAAGTGTGGCACACCGAGTTTCCGGCACCAAATCTGTAAGTTCCCTAACTCTGTTTACTGTTATAAATTGAAATGCTATATTGAGAAACCATTATAGATAGTAGCACTACACTGGAACTTTCTAGTTAGAGTAAACTGTAACGCTTGAATTTAGATTTAGTATTTATTTGGTGTATGTTCTGGAAATGTAGAAATTGGTTGCATGTGAAATCTATCCGCTCCGATGGAAAAATGTTTGGGTGTATGTTAGTATTATTAGTATCAGAGCGCGCAGCGGAAATGTGGTGGTGTAGTCTGAGAATGGAAAATTTCGAGGATGAAATTTCTTTAAGGGGGTAGAATTGTAACACCCCGAATTTGGGCCTAGAAGTATTGGGCCTTGAGTACGGGTCCGTAAGGAGGTTGTATATAGGTATTTAATTGTGCAATGAAATAACACAATTAAATGTTTGCTTTAGTGGTTAATGGCTTTGAGAAGTGTTGGAGAAATCTTGGGTTCAAACTTGGGCTTTAGAAAAAATTTTGGTATAACTGAAAAAAACCAGGATACTTGGATGATGGTTTTTAAATTATTGTGTTAAATAAACGACACAAGGAAGCATGTAGTCTAGTGGTTGTGGCGTCATTAAGGTTGTATAGGAGCTTGGGTTCAAGCCTTGGCTCTTGCAATTTATTTTGGTTTTTTTTAAGGGAACCTGGACATTGGCCTTTAGACCTTATAATTAATTGGGGATAAAATATGACACAAAAAGCCTTGTGGCTCAGCGGCAAGTAGCGTGTGGAGCATCTGAGGGGAGGCATGAGTTCGAATCCCATTGTGACACCCCTAATTTGACCCTAGTCGAAAAGCGGTTTCGGGACCGCTAAATCGAGTCACCAAATTATTTGAATATGATATTTATTGTCTAAAATAAATGTGTGAAAATTTTAAGCTTCGATTTAGTAAATTTCATGTGAATTTAGTCAATAGGACTTATGTGTGACATTTTTGAAATGTGATAGATCAAAACATAAGGACCTATTAGTGCATGTTGAAAAAGGGGGGACTTGCATGTCAATTTTTCCCCCCATCTAGTAGTGGCCGGCCATGACATTAGGATGGACAAAGGGTGATGGGCAAAACATGTCATAGACATGTTGTGTTGGTGCATCATGGGAAGAAACAATAAAATAAAATAAGGAGTATGGGTAATAAAAAAATAATGGAAAGGTAAATGATGATGAAAAAAATTGTCTCATCCATGTTTCCACCCCCCTTTGCCGTGAATTGAAGAAAGAAAACAAAAAAAAAAGTGTTCATTCTTGAACATCTTTGGCCGAATAGAGGAAAGAAAGGAAGGGGAAGAGCTTGAGAAAATCGGCTATGGTGGTTTGCTAGACTAAGGTATGTTTGATGTTGTCCTTGAGATTCATGCATGTTTTTAGTTGTTAGTTTGAGTTCTACCTAGCCCATGGTTTAAATCTTTGCTATGAGATGGAGATGATATTCGGCCATGGGTGTTGTCCTCTTGGTTGATGTTTGATGTTGTGGTGATGAGGCATGAAGATGAGTTAAGTATCGGCTAAGGTGGATTTGTGTTGATGTCATTTGCATGCTAAGTGTAAAGCTTTGTAATGATACATGTGATGGTGATTGATGACTCTTGGATTTTCTTTTTGGCATTTTTGAGTTAGACATTAAGTTCTTTGTGTAACCCATGACCAAAATTGAATGGTATGGTGTCTTGATGCATTCGGCCATGGTAGAAAGTAGATGTAAAATGGTAGTAAGATGAAGTGCAAAATGTTAGTATTTGATTACTAGTGTATATATGCGTATTAGCCGAGTTTTGAACTTGAAACAAAATGATATATAAGCAATACAAGTAACTATACTTGTAGGAAGTATTAAGCATATAATCGGCCTCAACATAGATATGCATATTCGGCCATAGGAAGAAGATTGGTGTTGCATGTATTCGGCTAGAGGCAATCATATTGATGCTTTTATCTTGGCTTAGACAATCGGCTAAAAGAGAGTGTGGGCTAATATGTTGAATTGATTTATGATTTCATATGTATGTGACTTTAATGTCTAATGTATGTATATATGGGCTAAGTACCTTGAGTTCCTCCTTTGATGCTCAAATGATTAAATCAATTTATTTGTTAAATTAAGCTCAAGAGCTTAGAGGACCAAAGTTGGATAAGGGAAGGGAAAAAGTGATCGAATAGCCGCCGAAATTGTTCGACCACATCCGGGTAAGTTTTAAGTGTTTAAACGTTGAGTAAATTCAATTATAATAGGACATGATGAGTTGATTTAATAAGATAAGATGTGGCCATGATATGTTCTAAGCTCAAATGGTAAGTTCTTAAGTGTTTGAGCTTGGGAATTTAAGGGTAATTTGAAATAGTCTGCTTCGGACAGCAGCAGTAACGTGACTTTAGAAAATCACCATAAATTTATGGACTTGAATTAGAGGGTGAATGAGAAATGAAATTAAAGCTTAATGAGTCTAGTTTCTTATAAAAGAAACCATGTAAGCAAAGGAATTTCCGATAATGAGATATTTAAAGTTGTGTGAGACGGTTTCAGAATGACTCCGAAATCCCCTGTTCTGTTTTTAGAAAATCATTATAAATTGTAAAAAAATGGTTATAAGATAAAATTTATATCCTTAGACTCCTTAATGAGTCTAGTTTCAAATGAAATCAAATACAACACATTTTGAATTCTGTAAAATGAGAAATTTGATTCGTAGTGAAGAGTGGTCAGATTAGTAAAACAGTGAAACAGGGGAAACTTTAAGAAAAAATCTGGTATTGATTGGCCAAACCTAAAATTCTGGAAATTTTATGGATGGAAGATATACAAGTCTATATTCAGGAAAAATTAACGGAAAGTGATTTGGAGTTTTGTAGCTCCAGTTATAAATAATTTAGTGACTATTGCTCAGGAAAAATAACTTGTGCTGAATTTGAGATTATGTTGTGAACCTTGATAAACTTGTTTTAGTTGCTCATAAGCTATTGATTAAACCCATACTTGAATTCTAAATCGTGATATTGTAAGTTTATGAGTATTCGAATATGAAATGATAGTATGGCGTAATGACCGATGTGATGAATATGAAAGTGTATATATGTGATAAGGCCTAATGGCCGATGTGATGAATGTGAAAGTGTATATATGGGATAAGGCCTAATGGCCGATGTGATGAATGTGAAACTGTATATATGTGATAGGGCCTAATGGCCGATGTGATGAATGTGAAAGTGTATATATATGTGATAGGGCCTAATGGCCGATGTGATGAATGTGAAAGTGTATATATGTGATAAGGCCTAATGGCCGATGTGATGAATGTGAAAGTGTATATATGTGACAGGGCCGAGTGGCCAACGTGATGGATGTGAAAGTGTATAAATGTGATAAGTCCAAAAGGGCATTTGTGTCAGTACTATATCCGGGTTAAAACCCCGCAGGCTTTATGCGAGAATATTATCACTGATTAATGTCCGTAAGCTTCGTGCTCGTACTATATCCGAGCTCTAAAGACCCGATGACTACGTGTGGGTATTTTGTCCGGGTAAGACCCGATAACTTCGTGTGGAGATTATGTCCGGGTAATACTTCGTAATAAGAATTGCTTATAAATATATTCAATGCGAAAGGTTAAACAGGTATGTACTCCAAGTTTATATGTGAGCTTGATTTGCACCAAATCATATGGTAGTTATGTGATGCATACGAGAGCAATCTATGAGACTATTCCTATGATTATGTGACATCGGATCAGTGTGAGAGGTTATGTGAAATCATACGATATATCTATGTCACATGAGCTCACTTTTATGTGAAAGTTTATCTGCCTATTGTATATGATGAGATGTGCATATTCGGTAAAGGGATGGTATGCCCGAAGGAAGAGTGAAATAAAAATACGAACAACTATGTTATAATTTGATTGTTATCTGTTGACATTGCTTAAAACTTACTAAGCATTGTAATGCTTACTCCATTTACTCTGTTTCCTCTGTTTTATAGATCTCATTGCGAAGCTACAGGCTCGGGGATCGTCAGCAACTAGTCACACTATCACTATCCACTGTTTGGTACTGCTATGTTTTGGATTATCTTATGGCATGTATAAAATAGACTAGTGGCGGAATAATATTTTGGTTAATGTATATAAGCCATGCGAAAATGGCATCTTTTGAATGTTTACTTAGAGAAGTTTAAATTTTATCCCTGGCCGTGCTTAGTACTTATCTAAATGAATGACCTTTATTTCAAGAAAAAGTTCAAAATTTTACGGTTCTGACATGAGTTACAAGCCCGGTAATGCCCCTTACCTATTCCGGCGATGGTCACGGGATAGGGGTGTTACATTTTATTGGTATCAGAGCTACGGTTTAGTCGATTCTAGGACTAACGTAGCACGCGTGAGTCTATTTATACATGCCGTAAAGTGATAAAATGATAGTGTGATGATTTTTGGCTATTAAAATGTGTTTGCTGTATTGCAATGAATCTTGATCCCGATCGAGCTGTAGAAAGCTTCAGACTATGAGAATTTGCGATATAACTTCACTTAGATATGCCTAAATTATTAAGTTGATCAGGTACGTATCATGTACTCGTATTTGAATTTCGATTTGGATTGAATTATAAGGGTATAAGTGATGAAATTTTGAAAGAGTGTTATGACTATAAATGTGATTTTTGTATGTGGCTATGGAACTGGAAGTTGAATGGTCGATAAGCATGTTGTGTTCGCATTCAAGTAATGTAAATGATATACTAATGTGTATTGCTATATGTGTATATGTACATGAGAATTGAGAGTGATATATCCGGGCTAAGTCCCGAGGAGCATTCGTGCTAGTGATATATCCGGGCTAAGTCCCGAGGAGCATTCGTGCTAGTGATATATCCGGGCTAAGTCCCGAGGAGCATTCGTGCTAGTGATATATTCGGGCTAAGTCCCGAGGAGCATTCGTGCTAGTGATATATCCGGGCTAAGTCCCGAGGAGCATTCGTGCTAGTGATATATCCGGGCTAAGTCCTGAGGAGCATTCGTGCTAGTGATATATCCGGGCTAAGTTCCGAAGAGCATTCGTGCTAGTAATATATCCGTGCTGAACCTCGAAGAGCATTCGTGCTAGTGATGTATCCGGGCTAAGTTCTGAAGAGCATTCGTGCTAGTAATATATCCGTGCTAAACCTCGAAGAGCATTCGTGCTGGTGTTATATCCGGGCTAGGTCCCGAAGAGTAATCATGCTGGTGACGTGTATTCTGGCCTTCGTGCCTAGTAGGCTTCGTGCCTGTAATTTGAGCAAAGTTTAAGTGCTCATTACTATACAAATTCAAATTTAAATGAGATGATATGTTTAAAAGTGTACATACATGATGTTTATAGACTTGGTTAAGTCATATCAATGTGTATTAACGAATGAATAAGAGCACTATGTATGTGAATAATTAGAGGCACTGTGTGTGTGCGAATTCCTTTAACCGAGCACTATGAGTGCGAGATCGGTCAGTGGGCACTAAGTGTGTGAAGTGGAATTCATGTAAGACCTCGTTTGGGACGAACGCATTGATTTGAGATAGTATGTAAGACCATGTCTGGGACATGGCATCGGCTCGATATGTGAGAATATGTAAGACCATATCTAGGATATGGCATTGTAAGAGCTATATGTGCTATTGCTGAATGGACACTATTTTGTTAATCTTGTTCAAGAAATTATTTTGATTAAGTTTCGACATTCGAAAGTTTGAAAGAATTTTTGATGAATGTTGATAATTTTGGATATACGAGTTATGCGCTAGAATAAATCTCATGCCAGTGTATTATATTAGGCTTTATGCCTATTCGACTGTATAAGGGTAACGTTAACTATGATTGAATGTGCTAAATGAACTAAATGTTCAGGTACGTGGAAGTTGACTTTTCTTTTGGAAATGAGTTAAGTTGAATATTGAGATGTGATAAAGTTATAAAGGATATTTATTGGGATGTTTGAGTATATGTGTACTTTCGGTTAGGTTACAGCTTATTCATGAATGAAAATGTGGGTTACAAATATGTGGGTTGATGATGTGAATTATACATGTTAATATGTGCTTAATATGTGTTTGAAATGCATTTGTGAATTAAGTTAAGTGATTATTGCTTATGAAATCAAGAAAATGAGATATTTGTGCATACTTGTAGAAATGTTTATGTATTTGTTTTAAGATAAGAAAATGATTTTATAGATCGATGCGAAATCAATAATGAATTACAATTGCTATCGATGAGCTAATGTTTATATGAATATAATTCAATAAGAGGACGTTATCCTAAACTATGCATCGGTGGAAATTTTCGGGGACGAAAATCCCTAAAGGGGGGGAGAGTTGTGACACCCCTAATTTGACCCTAGTCGGAAAGCGGTTTCGGGACCGCTAAACCGAGTCACCAAATTATTTGAATATGATATTTATTGTCTAAAATAAATGTGTGAAAATTTTAAGCTTCGATTTAGTAAATTTCATGTGAATTTAGTCAATAGGACTTATGTGTGACATTTTTGAAATGTGATAGATCAAAACATAAGGACCTATTAGTGCATGTTGAAAAAGGGGGGACTTGCATGTCAATTTTTCCCCCCCATCTAGTAGTGGCCGGCCATGACATTAGGATGGACAAAGGGTGATGGGCAAAACATGTCATAGACATGTTGTGTTGGTGCATCATGGGAGGAAACAATAAAATAAAATAAGGAGTATGGGTAATAAAATAATAATGGAAAGGTAAATGATGATGAAAAAAATTGTCTCATCCATGTTTCCCCCCCCCTTTGCCGTGAATTGAAGAAAGAAAACAAAAAAAAGTGTTCATTCTTGAACATCTTTGGCCGAATAGAGGAAAGAAAGGAAGGGGAAGAGCTTGAGAAAATCGGCTATGGTGGTTTGCTAGACTAAGGTATGTTTGATGTTGTCCTTGAGATTCATGCATGTTTTTAGTTGTTAGTTTGAGTTCTACCTAGCCGATGGTTTAAATCTTTGCTATGAGATGGAGATGACATTCGGCCATGGGTGTTGTCTTCTTGGTTGATGTTTGATGTTGTGGTGATGAGGCATGAAGATGAGTTAAGTTTCGGCTAAGGTGGATTTGTGTTGATGTCATTTGCATGCTAAGTGTAAAGCTTTGTAATGATACATGTGATGGTGATTGATGACTCTTGGATTTTCTTTTTGGCATTTTTGAGTTAGACATTAAGTTCTTTGTGTAACCCATGACCAAAATTGAATGGTATGGTGTCTTGATGCATTCGGCCATGGTAGAAAGTATATGTAAAATGGTAGTAAGGTGAAGTGCAAAATGTTAGTATTTGATTACTAGTGTATATATGCGTATTAGCCGAGTTTTGAACTTGAAACAAAATGATATATAAGCAATACAAGTAATTATACTTGTAGGAAGTATTAAGCATATAATCGGCCTCAACATAGATATGCATATTCGGCCATAGGAAGAAGATTGGTGTTGCATGTATTCGGCTAGAGGCA
Source organism: Gossypium hirsutum (assembly GCF_007990345.1). Taxonomy (NCBI): domain Eukaryota; kingdom Viridiplantae; phylum Streptophyta; class Magnoliopsida; order Malvales; family Malvaceae; genus Gossypium; species Gossypium hirsutum. Next base: position 53,500,794 of record NC_053425.1, on the reverse strand, counting down.
AGCATATTGATGCTTTTATCTTGGCTTAGACAATCGACTAAAAGAGAGTGTGGGCTAATATGTTGAATTGATTTATGATTTCATATGTATGTGACTTTAATGTCTAATGTATGTATATATGGGCTAAGTACCTTGAGTTCCTCTTTTGACGCTCAAATGATTAAATCAATTTATTTGTTAAATTAAGCTCAAGAGCTTAGAGGACCAAAGTTGGATAAGGGAAAGGAAATAGTGATCGAATAGCCGCCGAAATTGTTCGACCACGTCCGAGGTAAGTTTTAAGTGTTTAAACGTTGAGTAAATTCAATTATAATAGGACATGATGAGTTGATTTAATAAGATAAGATGTGGCCATGATATGTTCTAAGCTCAAATGGTAAGTTCTTCAGTGTTTAAGCTTGGGCATTTAAGGGTAATTTGAAATAGTCTGCTTCGGACAGCAGCAGTAACGTGACTTTAGAAAATCACCATAAATTTATGGACTTGAATTAGAGGCTGAATGAGACATGAAATTAAATCTTACTGAGTCTAGTTTCTTATAAAAGAAACCGTGTAAGCAAATGAATTTCCGATAATGAGATATTTAAAGTTGTGTGAGACGGTGTCAGAATGACTCCGAAATCCCCTGTTCTTTTTTAGAAAATCATTATAAATTGTACAAAAATGGTTATAAGATAAAATTTATATGCTTAGACTCCTTAATGAGTCTAGTTTCAAATGAAATCAAATACAACACATTTTGAAATCTGTAAAATGAGAAATTTGATTCGTAGTGAAGAGTGGTCAGATTAGTCAAACAGTGAAACAGGGGAAACTTTAAGAAAAAATCTGGTATTGATTGGCCAAACCTAAAATTCTGGAAATTTTATGGATGGAAGATATACGAGTCTATATTCAGGAAAAATTAACGGAAAGTGATTTGGAGTTTTGTAGCTCCAGTTGTAAATAATTTAGTGACTATTGCTCAGGAAAAACAGCTGGTGCTGAATTTGAGATTATGTTGCGAACCTTGATAAACTTGTTTTAGTTGCTCATAAGCTATTGATTAAACCCATACTTGAATTCTAAATCGTGATATTGTAAGTTTATGAGTATTCGAATATGAAATGATAGTATGGCGTAATGACCGATGTGATGAATGTGAAAGTGTATATATGTGATAAGGCCTAATGGCCGATGTGATGAATGTGAAAGTGTATATATGTGATAAGGCCTAATGGCCGATGTGATGAATGTGAAAGTGTATATATGTGATAAGGCCTAATGGCCGATGTGATGAATGTGAAAGTGTATATATATGTGATAGGGCCTAATGGCCGATGTGATGAATGTGAAAGTTTATATATGTGATAAAGTCTAACTTGGTATATTTGGCCACCTAATTAAGTACATCGGTGGTGTTGAATGTAATCTTACACATTCGGCCATATGGGGTAAAAATGGGTCGAGTGTTCATGAGATGAAATTAGGTGTTTAAATGATGTTATAGTTGACATTGTGCATATATACATGCATTCGGCCATCTAATTGAGTATGAAGGTGGTGTTAAATCTAATTGTGATGCCCATTCCGAAGTATATATGTATACATATATATATACATAAGTATGCCCATTCGTGATGTTACCTTTAATTATGTGTATAATCGACTAAATGGGTAATTAGTGAGGATGGTTGCCGAATATACAGACATACATATGCATGTGTAATTGAATTATGAATGTTTAGCAAGATGGTTAAACTAGTTGATTTATTGATTAAGCTCAAGGAGTTAAAGGAGGAGAATCAAGCAAAGGCAAAGAAAAGATCATCGAGTAGCCGAGTTGGAACCGTCTTACCCAACACAAAGTAAGTCATTAAGCATATAGTTTGTATTAATTTAAATGGTCATAACGTCTATGTAATGATGCTGAATGGAATGATAAATATATATATATACATGTATGCATGTGGTGATGAAAGTGTTGAATGAAAAGAAAAGAGGTGAGATGTATTGAGTTGTTGATCTCAGCACTAAGTGTGCGGTATAAACATTTATGATCATGAGATTGGCACTAAGTGTGCGGGTTTAAATTGTACAGCACTAAGTGTGCGAGTTTGATTATATAGCACTAAGTGTGCGAGTTGATTATATAGCACTGAGTGTGCGGACTTAATATATACTTTTGAATCACTATGGACACTAAGTGTGCGACATTATTGAGTTGATCACGGACAGCGGATCGGGTAAGTACCTTGAGTTCATGGCTAATAGGCGCTATGTTTATATTTGGAGTTGAGCTTGGTAAGTTTGAACCTATGTGACAATTATAATTGAAGTCACATACAAAAGATTTATCGTGGAATAGGTGAAAGGTCGTTTAGTTGTATGATTGTAACGAAAATACAATGATGTATGAAAATGCCTCAAATATCCTATTGATTAGTATATGGAATGTGAATGCATGACTTGGTATGAGATTGAACCGATAGGTCTAAGGAACTATGGTATGGTTCGGTATGGATGGAGTAACTAGCCTCGTTCCATTTTGTTTCCTCTTGTGATAATGTTATTAATGGATGGTGGTGCATTGCTTATGACTTACTGAGTTATATACTCACTCGGTGTTTCCTTGTCACCTATTTTAGGTTTCTTGGACTCGTCTCTTTTTGCGTGATCGGGCCGTCATCGAAGTCATCACACCGGCTAGCAACTTTTGGTATCTTCTTTTTAGTCGGTCTAGGAGAACATTTCGGCATGTATAGGCTAATATGTTTTGTTGAAATTTGGTATGTAAACTTTTAGCCATGCGAAAATGGCATAAATGTTCGGTTGGATTTGGTTGTATAATGTTAGGTCGTAAGTCTTGGAAATTCGATTTTTATGCCATATGTCATGGTTGATTATTTTTGGTGTCAAAATTCATGATATGGCAATAGTGTAGTAGGGAGATGTTTGACAATGATTAGCCCTTGGCATGGCTAGTCATGATCATAATTTGTGATATGTATGATGAATTACTAGTTAGATCAAGGAGAAATCACGAAATAGGCATAATTGCTTTAGTAACAGATGCGGGCAGCAGCAGTGACGTGAGATTGAAAAATCACTAAAAATAGTAGGAGTCGAATTAATTAATGAATAAATTATGTAATCGAAGCTCGATGAGTCTATTTTCATATAGAAGAAACGAAACGACCATATGAGCTGTATGTTAGGAGATAATTAAACTCTTGTGAAACAGGGCCAGAGCGATTTCTGGATTCCCTGTTCCGACTTTGGAAATTCATTATAAATTAACCAGAGATAATTAGAAGTCATGCCATATGTGCATAGATTCCTCTTCGAGTCTAGTTTCTATAGAAACAAACGATATCAGTAATGAAGCCCTGTACAGGGAGATATCCAAGTCGTAATGCGCAAAGGTCAGTGTAGTCGATCCCTGTAACATGGGAGACTTTGACTAATAAACTGTACTAATTGGCCCAACCAAAAATTCTAGAAAAAAATATGTGGATGGGAATATGAGTCTAGTTTCAGGGAAAATTTACGGAACTAGATTTCGAGTTTCAGAACTCAAGATATGATTTTTAAAGCGACTAGTACGCAGATTGGCAGCTTGTCTGGGAAATTTTTTTTAAGTGGTTTGAAGTCTGTTAACACCTCGTGTTCGACTCCGGCGACGGCCTCGGGTTCGGGGTGTTACATTTGATTGGTATCAGAGCTATGGTTTAGTCGGTTCTAGGACTACCATAGCACGTATGAGTCTAGCTGTACATGCCTTAATGTTAATGTTTAAATGTGTGATGACTTCTGACGGTTAAAATTTTTGTTTTGATTAGTAAATGGATCCCGGTGTAGAGAGAACCTTGGCGGATGACGTTGAAAGTGTAGCGGCTGCTCCTGCACAAGGACGCCGCCTGTTGAACCTCAGTCATCTGCGAATAATCAAGGTGAGGGGGCTGAACAAGCCTTCTTTACCATGATGAATGAGTGGGTCACGCAATATGCCCGAACCAATCCGGCTGTCCAACAATTCCCGAATTTGAATAATCCACCCAAGAGCCCGTAATGCCATAAGTTATTGATCCTGTGAGGCTGAGTAAGCCACCTGTAGACTTGATTAGGAAGCGCGGGGCTGAGGAGTTCAGGGCCATAGTTACTGATGATGCTGAAAGGGCCGAGTTCTGGCTTGATAACACCATTCGGGTGTTTGATGAACTGTCATGCACGCCCGATGAATGTCTAAAGTGTGCTATATCCTTCTTGCGGGACTCAGCCTACTATTGGTGGAGGACCCTGATTTCCATAGTCCCAAACGAATGAGTTACTTGGGACTTCTTTCAAACGGAATTTCGAAAGAAATATATTAGTCAACGGTTCATTGACCAAAAGCGTAAGGAATTCTTGGACTCAAGCAAGGCCGTATGACAGTATCTGAATACGAACATGAATTCGTAAGACTCAGTAGGTATGCCCGGGAGTGTGTAGCTGATGAGGTTGCTATGTGCAAAAGATTCGAATAAGGGTTGAATGAAGATTTAAAGCTACTAGTGGGTATTTTGGAGATAAAAGAATTCGTGACACTAGTCGAACGAGCCTGCAAGGCGGAAGAACTTGGAAAGGAGAAGAAGAAGGCTGAATTTGAAGCTAGAGACTATCGTAAAAGATCGACGGGTAAAGCTCCGTTCTCAGCTGTAAAGAAGTTCAGGGAGGACACTAATAAGTCGAGGACGACTGCGGGAATTTCCATCAGAGCACGACCACCGACGGAATCCCGAGCTACTTCGGTAGCTAGTGTGGGCAATAATCGTCAAGAGAAACCTGAATGTCCCCAATGCAGGAGACGACACCTAGGTGAATGTTGGGGTAAGTCTACTAACAGGGCCTGTTACGGATGCGGTTCGAAGGACCACTTCATTAGAGATTGCACGGAGCTTGATGAGAAGAATAAGATTCAAGGTGCAAGACCTAGTGGAGTGACAACTAGAGGTAGACCACCGAGAATTTTAGGAGGTAGGGGTGGTAGTCAGAGAGGGGCCTCTGATACGGCTGTTCGAGCCAAGAACCGTACTCCTGCTAGAGCATATGCCATTCGCGCACGAGAGGAGGCATCCTCCCCTGACGTCATCACTGGTACCTTCATTCTCTTTGATACTAATGTGATTGCATTGATTGAACCTGGCTCTACTCATTCATATGTATGTGAAACCTTAGCATCCAGTAAGACTCTACCTGTTGAGTCTACTGAGTTCGTAATTCGAGTGTCAAACCCTTTGGGTCAATACGTACTTGTTGATAAAGTGTGTAAGAGATGCCCTCTAATAATCCGAGAATCCTGTTTTCCGGCCGATTTGATGCTTTTGCCGTTTGACGAATTTGATGTTATTCTTGGTATGGATTGGTTGACCGTACATGATGCAGTGGTGAACTGCAAAAGAAAAACCATCGATTTGAGGTGCGCAAATAACGAGATAATCTGAGTTGAGTCTACGGACTTAAGGGGGTTGCCAGCTGTAATATCCTCAATGTTGGCCCAGAAATATGTAAGAAAAGGGTGCGAAGCATACCTTGCATATGTACTTGATGACAAGGAATTAGAAAAAAAACCCGAATCTGTACCGGTGGTTTGTGAATACCCGGATGTTTTTCCTGAAGAATTACCGGGTTTACCACCTGTTCGGGAGGTAGAGTTTGATATTGAGCTTGTACCTGGAACTACGCCAATTTCGATAGCTCCGTATCGTATGGCACCAACCGAGTTAAAGGAATTGAAAGCTAAATTGCAAGAGTTGACGGATAGAGGTTTCGCTCGACCAAGTTTCTCACCTTGGGGTGCACCAGTATTGTTCGTGAAAAAGAAGGACGGAACCATGAGGTTGTGCATTGACTATCGTCAGCTGAATAAAGTGACAATAAAGAACAAATATCCATTACCGCGTATCGATGATTTGTTCGACCAACTGAAGGGAGCCTAAGTGTTCTCAAAAATAGATTTGAGATCAGGCTATTATCAGTTGCGAATTCGAGATTCGGACATACCCAAAACTGCCTTCAGAACGAGATATGGTCACTACGAGTTCTTAGTGATGCCGTTTGGGCTCACTAATGCCCCTGTGGTATTTATGGATTTGATGAATCGGATCTTCAGACAGTATTTGGACCGGTTCGTAGTTGTGTTCATTGATGACATCTTGGTCTATTCAAGAGATGAGACCGAACATGCTGAGCACCTGAGATTAGTGTTGCAAATTTTGCGGGATAAGCAGTTATATGCTAAGTTCAGTAAGTGTGAGTTCTGGTTAAGAGAGGTTAGCTTCTTGGGTCATGTGGTATCCGCATCGGGTATTCGAGTTGACCCGAGCAAAATTTCAGCCATACTTAACTGGAAGCCTCCAAGAATTATTACCGAAGTTCGGAGCTTCTTGGGGCTCGCCGGTTATTACCGACAATTTGTAAAAGGTTTCTCGATGATAGCCACACCAATGACGAAGCTACTTCAAAAGGATGCTAAGTTCGAATGGACGGAGAAATGTCAGAAAAGTTTCGATCAACTGAAAACTTATTTGACTGAAGCTCCAATTTTAGTGCAACCCGAATCAGGCAAAGAGTTTGTCATTTATAGTGACACATCCCTACTTGGGTTGGGTTGCGTATTGATGCAAGAAGGTCGAGTGGTGGCCTATGCGTCGAGACAATTAAAGCCACATGAGAAAAATTATCCGACCCATGATCTCGAACTAGCTGCCATCGTATTCGCTTTAAACATATGGCGACATTACTTATTTGGTGAAAAGTGCCATGTATTTTCGGATCACAAAAGTCTCAAATATTTGATGACTCAAAGAGACTTAAATCTGCGACAAAGACGTTGGCTTGAGTTGTTGAAAGATTACGAGCTTGTCATTGATTACCACCCGGGAAAGGCTAATGTGGTTGCGGACGCCTTAAGCCGGAAATCACTGTTTGCTTTACGAGCGATGAATGTGCACTTGTCTGTTCTACCCGACAATGTGTTAGTAGCTGAATTAAAGGCCAAACCATTATTGATTCGTCAAATTCGTGAAGCTCAGAAAGTCGACGATGAATTGGTTGCAAAACGGGCTGAATGTGTTCCGAATATGGAATCCGAATTTCAAATTGATGATGACGATTGTTTGAGGTTCAGAAGTCAGTTGTGTGTTCCAAGAAATTCAGAACTCATTTCGATGATTCTGAACGAATCCCATTGTAGCCGAATGTCAATTCACCCGTGGAGTACGAAAATGTACAACGACTTGAAACGTCAGTTTTGGTGGCATGGTATGAAACGAGACATCTCCGACTTTGTTTCGAGATGTTTAATATGTCAACAAGTGAAAGCGGAACATCAAGTGCCTTCAGGATTACTTCAGCCGATCATGATACCCGAGTGGAAATGGGATCGAGTCACAATGGACTCTGTGTCCGGACTGCCATTGTCAGCAAGTAAGAAGGATGCAATTTGGGTTGTTGTTGATAGACTGACTAAGTCGGCTCACTTTATCCCCGTGCGTACGGATTTTCATTGGATAAACTAGCCGAATTGTATGTTTCTCAGATTGTGAGATTACACGGGGTGCCTATTTCTATCGTGTCGGATAGAGATCCAAGATTCACCTCACGATTTTGGAAGAAATTGCAAGAAGCTTTGGGTACCAAGCTGCATTTTAGCACCGCTTTTCATCCACAAACCGATGGTCAATCCGAGCGGATAATTCAGATACTTGAGGATATGTTGAGATGTTGCATCCTCGAGTTTAGTGGTTCATGGGAACGGTATTTACCTTTGATTGAATTCGCTTACAACAATAGTTTTCAATCAAGTATTAAGATGGCACCTTACGAGGCTTTGTACGGTCATAAATGCCGTACACCGTTGTTTTGGACCGAGCTCGGTGAAAGTAAAATTTTCGGAGTTGATTTGATTAAAGATGCCGAACAGAAAGTAAAGGTAATCCGTGAAAGTCTGAAAGCAGCCACAGATCGTCAGAAATCGTATGCGGATTTGAAACGAAAAGACATTGAATATCAGGTGGGAGATAAAGTGTTTCTTAAAGTTTGCCTTGGAAAAAGTTACTCAGATTTGGCCGTAAGGGCAAGTTGAGTCCGAGATTCATTGGGCCGTACGAAATCTCCGAACAAGTTGGTCCAGTTGCGTATCGATTGATTTTGCCCACTGAACTTGAAAAGATCCACGACATCTTTCATGTTTCGATGCTTCGATGCTATAGATCTGATCCATCGCACATAATTAGCCCATCAGAGGTTGAAATTCAAGCCGATATGAGTTATGAAGAAGAACCGATGCGTATCCTAGCTCGTGAAGTGAAGGAGTTGCGAAACAAAAGGGTTCCGCTAGTAAAGGTGTTATGGCTCAAACACGGGATCGAGGAAGCTACTTGGGAAACCGAGAGCTCGATGAAAGAACGATACCCAAACTGATTTATCGGTAAGATTTTGGGGACGAAAATTTCTTAAGTGGGGGAGAGTTGTGACAGCCCAAAATTGACCCTAGTCAGGAAGTGGTTTCGGGACCGCTAAACCGAGTCATAAAAATAATTAACCGTCATAATTGATGCTCATTATATGTACATGTGCATGTGTGAAAATTTCGTGTTTGAATTTGTTTAATTGTAGGTGAATTTTAGTAAATAGGACTTATGTGAGAAAATTTTGAAATGTGATAGGTCAAAGCATAAGGATCTATTAGTGCATGAAATAAAAGGGGGACTTGCATGTCAATTTCCCCCCTAATTAGTAGTGGCCGGCCATGACAAGCATGGTAGACCAAGTGTGATGGGCAAGAACATGTCATAAACATGTTGAGTTAGTGTTTCATGGGAAGTATGATAAAATAAGGAGCATGGGCATAAAATAATGAAAGGGAATATGATGAAAACAAAAAAAAAAGTGTGTGGTTGTTCCCCCCCATTTGGCCGAAACTAGAAAGAAAAAACAAAAAAAAGTGTCCATCTTTCTTCATTTCCCTTGGCCGAATGTTCTAAGGAAGAAAGAAAAACAAGTTGTGTTCTTTGGTTCTTCTTGGCCGAATTGAAAAGAAAAAGAAGAAATTGAAGTTAAGGCATTTGGTCACCTTTAAGTTGATTAAGAAGCTCTTGAATATTCGGTGCCTAGGGGAAAAGTTTCTAAGAAGTTTGGCCATGCATGTAACTAGATTGAGGTATGTTTGATATTATTCTTTGAGATTCATGTATATTTTAAGTTGTAAGTTTGAAATCTACCTAGCCATGGTTCAAATTTTGTTAATTGATGGAGATGATATTCGGCCATGAATGTTACATTCTTGGTTGGTATTTTGATGTCTTTGGTGATGAGGTATGAAATGGTTGATTTTGAGTGTTTAATAAAAGGATACATGAATTATTGTTAAATAATGGTCGAATGTAGCATGATTAAAGATGTGAATAAATTGAAGTTAAGGAGGTTGTCAATGAAAATATGAGTTGGATGAGTTTTAAAGAATAAAAATTTAGGTGACTAGAGGTCAAGGACATTCGGTCAAAGCTTGTGTGCTAGCAAAATCGGCCTAAATGTCGTTTTGATGTGTTGAATTGAGTAAGCTAGATGTTGGAACACATAAGGATTCGGCCTTCTAAAACAATAGAGATAAGTGTATGAAAGGCTAAGTTTAAGTAGTAAGGCCGAATAGGTTGTAGATAAGGCACTTGTGAGTCTTGGCCAAGCAATTGACAAATTAAATTAAGTTCTTGTGACGTATAATGTCAAGTCTAACTTGGTATATTTGGCCACCTAATTAAGTACATCGGTGGTGTTGAATGTAATCTTACACATTCGGCCATATGGGGTAAAAATGGGTCGAGTGTTCATGAGATGAAATTAGGTGTTTAAATGATGTTATAGTTGACATTGTGCATATATACATGCATTCGGCCATCTAATTGAGTATGAAGGTGGTGTTAAATCTAATTGTGATGCCCATTCCGAAGTATATATATATACATATATATATACATAAGTATGCCCATTCGTGATGTTACCTTTAATTATGTGTATAATCGACTAAATGGGTAATTAGTGAGGATGGTTGCGAATATACAGACATACATATGCATGTGTAATTGAATTATGAATGTTTAGCAAGATGGTTAAACTAGTTGATTTATTGATTAAGCTCAAGGAGTTAAAGGAGGAGAATCAAGCAAAGGCAAAGAAAGATCATCGAGTAGCCGAGTTGGAACCGTCTTACCCAACACAAAGTAAGTCATTAAGCATATAGTTTGTATTAATTAAATGGTCATAACGTCTATGTAATGATGCTGAATGGAATGATAAATATATATATACATGTATGCATGTGGTGATGAAAGTGTTGAATGAAAAGAAAAGAGGTGAGATGTATTGAGTTGTTGATCTCGGCACTAAGTGTGCGGGTATAAACATTTATGATCATGAGATTGGACTAAGTGTGCGGGTTTAAATTGTACAGCACTAAGTGTGCGAGTTTGATTATATAGCACTAAGTGTGCGAGTTGATTATATAGCACTGAGTGTGCGGACTTAATATATACTTTTGAATCACTATGGACACTAAGTGTGCGACATTATTGAGTTGATCACGGACAGCGGATCGGGTAAGTACCTTGAGTTCATGGCTAATAGGCGCTATGTTTATATTTGGAGTTGAGCTTGGTAAGTTTGAACCTATGTGACAATTATAATTGAAGTCACGTACATAAGATTTATCGCGGAATAGGTGAAAGGTCGTTTAGTTGTATGATTGTAACGAAAATACAATGATGTATGAAAATGCCTCAAATATCCTATTGATTAGTATATGGAATGTGAATGCATGACTTGGTATGAGATTGAACCGATAGGTCTAAGGAACTATGGTATGGTTCGGTATGGATGGAGTAACTAGCCTCGTTCCATTTTGTTTCCTCTTGTGATAATGTTATTAATGGATGGTGGTGCATTGCTTATGACTTACTGAGTTATATACTCACTCGGTGTTTCCTTGTCACCTATTTTAGGTTTCTTGGACTCGTCTCTTTTTGCGTGATCGGGCCGTCATCGAAGTCATCACACCGGCTAGCAACTTTTGGTATCTTCTTTTTAGTCGGTCTAGGAGAACATTTCGGCATGTATAGGCTAATATGTTTTGTTGAAATTTGGTATGTAAACTTTTAGCCATGCGAAAATGGCATAAATGTTCGGTTGGATTTGGTTCTATAATGTTAGGTCGTAAGTCTTGGAAATTCGATTTTTATGCCATATGTCATGGTTGATTATTTTTGGTGTCAAAATTCATGATATGGCAATAGTGTAGTAGGGAGATGTTTGACAATGATTAGCCCTTGGCATGGCTAGTCATGATCATAATTTGTGATATGTATGATGAATTACTAGTTAGATCAAGGAGAAATCACGAAATAGGCATAGTTGCTTTAGTAACAGATGCTGGCAGCAGCAGTGACGTGAGATTGAAAAATCACTAAAAATAGTAGAGTGGAATTAATTAATGAATAAATTATGTAATCGAAGCTCGATGAGTCTATTTTCATATAGAAGAAACGAAACACCATATGAGCTGTATGTTAGGAGATAATTAAACTCTTGTGAAACAGGGCCAGAGCGATTTCTGGATTCCCTGTTCAGACTTTGAAATTCATTATAAATTAACCAGAGATAATTAGAAGTCATGCCATATGTGCATAGATTCCCTTCGAGTCTAGTTTCTATAGAAACAAACGACATCAGTAATGAAGCCCTGTACAGGGAGATATCCAAGTCGTAATGCGCAAAGGTCAGTGTAGTCGATCCCTGTAACATGGGAGACTTTGACTAATAAACTGTACTAATTGGCCCAAACCAAAAATTCTAGAAAAAAATTATGTGGATGGCATATGAGTCTAGTTTCAGGGAAAATTTACGGAACTGGGATTTCGAGTTTCAGAACTCAAGATATGATTTTTAAAGCGACTAGTATCGCAGATTGGCTAGCTTGTCTGGGAAATTTTTTTTAGTGGTTTGAAGTCTGTTAACACCTCGTGTTCGACTCCGGCGACGGCCTCGGGTTCGGGTGTTACA